>NW_026896959.1:0-273796 GCF_033153095.1 Gastrolobium bilobum
ATGTATCTCCGAATTCGGAGGCAAGGCAAGCCGGTAGGCAACAGGTCCTACTCTACCAAGAATCTGGTATGGCCCAATAAACCGCGGGTTCAGCTTCCTCACTCCGAGTGCCCGTCCAACACCGGTGACAGGTGAAAGTCTCACAAACATGTGCTCACCCTCACTGAACTCCAGTGGACGATGCTTGACATCGTAGTAACTCTTCTGACGATTCTGCGCCTGCTTCAGCTTTTCCCTGATCATCTGGATCTGCAGGGTGGTATCTTGGATAAAGTCCAAGCCAAACAACTCACGATCCCCAACCTCAGACCAGCAGGTAGGTGTACGACACCTCCTACCGTAGAGCGCCTCGTAGGGTGCCATGCCCAGGCTAGCATGAAAACTGTTGTTATACGAAAACTCGACAATGGAAGGTACCTATCCCATGCCGAGCCCTGCTCCAACGTGCAAGCCCGCAACATGTCCTCCAAGGTCTGGATAGTCCGCTCATTCTGTCCATCAGTCTGAGGGTGATAGGCTGTACTCAGTCTCAACTGCGTACCAAAAGCTCCCTGCAGCGCCTCCCAGAACCGAGATGTGAACTTCGGGTCCCTATCACTAATGATACTCTCGGGCACCCCGTGAAGCCTCATGATCTCGCGAACATAAAGCTTGGCCAACTGCTTTGTAGTGAAGCTCACCTTCACTGGAAAAAAATGGGCAGACTTTGTTAATCTGTCCACAATGACCCATATCGAGTCACAGCCAACCTGAGTCTTCGGCAAACCCACGACGAAGTCCATGGAAATGCTCTCCCATTTCCACTCTGGAATCTCAAGAGGTTGAAGTTTACCAGACGGCTTCTGGTGTTCAATCTTCACCTTCTGGCAGATCAAACACTTGGACACATACACAGCTATGTCCTTCTTCATTCTTGGACACCAGAAATTTCTCTTCAGGTCTTGGTACATCTTTGTAGCACCAGGATGAACAGTAAACTGCCTTTTATGGGCCTCCGCCATAACCTCTTCGGTCAAGGGACCTCGAGGAATCACCACACGCTTCTGAAACAATAGAATTCCATCCTCATTCCAAGACACACCGTCTTAGTTCTTCACGTAGTCGAGACACTCTCTCTGCACTTGCGCCTTTTGGATCTTCTCCATAAGCTCATTCTTGACTCTCACAGTCTCTATCTCGAGAAGTGAACCCCCAAACAAGGTGGTCACCTTCAGATCTCGAAACTTCTCTATGAGGTCGAAGTCACCCATCGTCAAACTAGATAGACTCACGGATTTCCGACTCAAAGCATCAGCTACCACATTGGCCTTGCCAGGATGGTACTTCAACTCAAAGTCGTAGTCCTTCAGAAACTCCATCCATCTTCTCTGCCTCATGTTCAGCTCTTTCTGATCAAACAGATACTTCAAGCTCTTGTGATCACTGAACACCGCAAACTGCATGCCAAACAGGTAATGCCTCTAAATCTTGAAAGAAAACACAATCGCAGCAAACTCCAAATCATGAGTCGGGTAGTTCTCCTCATGAGGCTTCAACTGCCTCGAAGCAAAAGCAACAGCTCTACCAGACTGCATCAACACACAGCCCAGCCCCTTTCCAGAAGCATCACAGTAAAGCTCAAACTGCTCCTCAGGATTAGGAAGGATCAACACGGGTGAAGAAGTCAATCTCTCCTGCAACTCCTGAAAGCACGCCTCACACTCGTGAGACCACACAAATGGAGTCTCCTTTCGGGTAAGGCGAGTCAAAGGGAGAACATTGTGGAGAAACCCTTGATGAACCTCCGATAGTAACCTGCTAAACCTAAGAAGCTCCTCACCTCCGTAACTGTCTTGGGCCTCTCCCAATCCAGTACGGCCTCAATCTTGTTGGGATCCATTGCAACTCCATCTGTTGAAATCACATGCCCCAGAAACTTGACTGATTTGAGCCAAAACTCACACTTAGAAGGCTTAGCATAAAACATTTTCTCCTTCAGCACTTGCAGAACTATCCTCAGATGCTCCGCATGCTCCTCCTCAGTCTTGGAGTAGATCAGAATATCATCAATGAAGACAATCACAAACTGATCCAGATACGGCTGGAAAATCCTGTTAATGTAATCCATGAACACTGCCGGCACATTGGTGAGTCCGAACAGGATCACCAAATACTCAAAGTGACCGTATCTCGAACGAAACGCGGTCTTAGGGACATCCTCCGGCTTCACCCGAATCTGATGGTATACGGACCGGAGATCAATCTTGGAATACACACAAGCACCCCTGAGCTGATCCAACAGATCATCAATCCGAGGAAGGGGATACTTGTTCATGATTGTCACCTTGTTCAACTGTCTGTAGTCGGTGCACAATCGCATTGTCCTGTCCTTCTTCTTCACAAAGATGATCGGTGCTCCCAGAGGAGACACACTCGGCCAGATGAAATCTTTCGCCGAAAGATCCTCAATATGCTTCTTAAGCTCAGCCAACTCCGGTGGCGACATCCGATATGGAGCTAAAGAAATCAGCTCCACACCAGGCAACAAGTCAATGGAGAACTCTATCTCCCGCTGTGGCGGAAACTCAGGAATCTCCTCAGGAAACACCTCAAGGAACTCCCCCCACCATAGGAATGCTAGTGATATCCTCCTGTGTCCCACTCACCAAACCTCCCAACATGACATAACCAAATGCCCCTGCTCTCAAGGCCTTCCTAGCCTGCAGCAATAAAATACATGGCGAGGAACTAGCTGTGGAATCACACGGAGACATCACCACACACTTTGCACAGCAACCAATCAGTGCACAGTTTCTAGACAACCAATCTATGCCCAGAATAATCTCCAAGTTGGCCATCGGCAATCCTATCAGATCCATCGAGAACTCACGACCATCCCACTGAAACGCTACATCGCGATGTACAGTGGTAGAATCACATATTTCTCCGGTGGCGGTAGTCACCCGCAACGGTGGAGAAAGCACAGACATGGGCAACTCAAGCCCCAAAGCAATCGGGGTAGCAACAAACGAATACGTAGCCCCGGAGTCAAACAATGCATCAACAGCAATACCACCAATAGACACAGTACCTCTAACAAGGTTCAAAGCGCGGTCCGACTGCTGCCTATCCAAGGTGTACACACGCCCAAGTGAAGGTGGCACTGTAGGTGCTGAAGTAGAAGCCATCAGAACCATCTGCAAAGGAACTGTCTGAACAGCTGCAGCTCTCGCCGTCGACGACAGACAGTCTCTAGAGAAGTGACCCTCCTTGCCACACTGGAAACAAACCAACTGCCCCGAAGCACAACGTCCCACATGCTCCTTTCCGCACCCCGCACATCTAGGAGTGGAAGGAGGCCTAGCAAAACTCCCCTGCTGTGAAGCAGTCCTCTTGAACTGACCAGGCGCCTGCCTAGTCGTCAACTGTTTACCCTTGCCCTTCCCAGCAAACCTCTTGTTCTTCTAGGACGTAGAAACAGGAGTGGAACCAACAGTCCCCTTGGTCTCGTCGACCTTGGCCCTCTTGGCATTAGTCGCTATGCAGACATCCTCAATGTCCTTACACTGCTGAACCAGTGTACCAAAGTCCCTCGAAGCAGCTCCAGCTATATGCTCAGCAATCACCTCACTAAGTCCCCTACGGAACTTAGCAGCCAGAAACATCAGAGTAGGAGGAACCATCCTGAAGTGTGCAAACTTCACCAGCTCATTAAACTTGGCCAAGTGCTCGTCAACAGTCATCTAGCCCTGAACCAATCTATCAAACTCCCCCTGCTTCCTCTCCTGCGCATCATAGGGAAAATATCTGCCCAAGAAACACTCCTCAAAGAATGGCCACGTCATGACACGACCCTGCATCTCATAAGCACGAGAGGTGTTCGTCCACCACTCATGGGCATCGCCCTCCAGCATGTAAGTCGAGAACATCAGCTTCTGCGGATCTGTACACTGCATGACCCGAAATATCTTGTCCAGCGACTCCAGCCATTTAGCAGCAGCAATAGGATCGAAAGACCCCTCAAACACAGGTGGCTTATGAGTCCTGAAAGCATTCAGCCGGCGATCTTTTACATTACGATCCTCAGCAGGCTCTACAAGAGTCTCCCCCGTCTCAGCGACATGAGCAGCACTGCCAATGTGACTCAGGCTCTCATCCTGAACACTAGGTGGAGGCGGCGGCGGCTGCGGCGGTGGTGCCTGGCCTACAGCAGGACCAGCTCTCATCTCCTCCAACATGACTCTCATCATCGTCATGTTCGCCATCCTGTTCGCCTCGAGGACATCCTCAGTGGTCCTCCGGTTCGCTTCACGAACCTCTTCTGCGGCTATCCGGTTTGCCTCGCGAACAGCATCCATCATTGCCGCGTTGGCTAATCTAGTGGCCTCCTGATTGGCTAACCTAGCCGCCTGCATCTCATCCAATGCAGTCAAGATAGGATCGGGTTGATCCTCAGAAGTCTCTCGTGTTCTCCCGAACCTTACCATGACTCTGCACAAGTTACACAAATTATGAGTTGATCAGGCCCACGCAGTGTGATTACATATGCATTATCATAATAAAATTCGACGGAGTAAACACACAAGACAGACACAACCAAACATCCTAGCTATTGCAATACATACAGGCTTTTCCCTCGAACCATTGCTCTGATACCGTAAATGTAACACCCCGTATATATCCGGTAATGTTATCATAATATCGTATTAAGCTGCGCTTAATTAAAAATTGCGGAATATCTTTTTCTTTTCAATTATGATGACATTATTCATTACCAGCTTGATTACTTAACCATTTTCAAAATATCGCCTATATGTAATTGCAATAAAACAGCTAACTGAAATACCTCATAACATAGATAATAAAAGTGTGGCTCTAGTCACGGAACTACAACAACGTAGACCGGACCATCTAACAGTTTATACAACTCCAATTTAAAGTACTAACATAAAGTGTCATGGACAATCCTCATGCTCACTCAAATAAGGCAACACGCCCAACATCAGTCTCAACAACAACATAATCATAAATAGCGGAAAACATAAACAGCATCCAAATCCAGTCATGGCAACAATACAACATAATATCATCAACTAAGCTCTGGCCTCCTACCGCCAGAGGCATCAGTCACCAAACTACCGGAACCTGAAATAAGCATTCCCCAAACGTGGGGTGAGATCTCTAAACAAGAAATCTCAGTAAGGCAAGGGGTCCTCAAGGATCTCCCACCCCAAGTTCACTTACATGTGCAATATAAGTTTAAAAGCAGTTCATCAATATCATTTCTAAAACAGTGTAATGCAGCAGATAATCATGTCATGTGTGTCAATACTATTCCACTGGCCAGAGAAATGCAGGATTTCAATATGCCAAATACCCACACTAGTGCAAGACGCTACTTGCATCCACCCCGGATCACCGTCTTGTATGACGCTACATACTCAGGCTTACCGTCAAGATGGAACAACACATGCATATTAAAAGCCATTACACATAAAGCTCAACAACATTTCAAATATTCAAAGCATGTAACACAACATGCATACAACCATACCCCCATGGGACATGGTGGAACCACAACTTGGCTAAACCGAGGACACGAACGCTTACCTTGTAAACTAGCTATCCAATACCAAGAGTCCGCACAAGCTCAAGACCCACAAACAACACAATCACAATCTGTTTATATGAGAAATATCATCAATAACCATACTTTAAAGGTTCATTTCATTATGACAACATTTCTTTATTCGATTACATCTTTTCTAGATCATAATTATCAAGCATTAAGTCCCACAATTAAAGGTATCATTGTTTCCCAACAGTAACACAAACCTCTTTGCCATCATGCCCAAATGGGGACTTTCCCACGCATTAAAACTGGTTTCTGGTCATTTTTCACAGGTGGTAATCGATTACCCAGACATGGTAATCGATTACTGAACTAGGTAACCGATTACCAAAACATAGGTAATCGATTACTGCACATGGTAATCCATTACCAACCAAAAGTAATCGATTACCACGCGGGCAGAACAGTTTTCTGCATAAACTGAACCTCCATGGCTTCCCCAAGGTCCAAGGTTCATTTTAGCCCAAAACAGATGTTCAATACTACTTATTAAACATAAATTAACAACCTTTAACATGATTAATCAAAGTTATCTCTTTTAATGACCAAAACAAGTCATTTTCATGAAAAATCAAAGGAAAGGTTCAAGGTATACCTATGGGGTCCTTAAACTCAGAAAAAGAAGAGCCTTAGATGCTCAATGAAGTGCCCCAAGCCTCTGCCTTAGTGATGCACGAAAATCACCACACCAAGGTAAGTTCTTTAAGCCAAAAGATCACTCATTGACACCAAAAGACAAGAACAAGGCCTCTATCAAGGTATCTCCCAACTCAGTCCCAAACAAAGCAACTCAGAAGCTTACACTCAGAAACTAAGAACTTTCCTCCCACCCAAGGTTCACCCACACACAACCATGGTGTTTTGATGAAGTAAAAATGGAGAAATGTGGTTACTTTGAGGATTTTCTATGAAGAAATGGAGGTGGAAGAGGATGGCAAGGTGGCTGGCTCCTCTCTTCAGAAAACTCTCACGTAGCAAGGCAAGAAAATGACCTAGGATCATGTGCCAAGCCTATTTATAGCCACTTAACCAATTCACACACAGTATTAACTTAATTGCTACGCTTAGCATTTTAATCCCAAACTTTGGAATCTGAAACTACACATATTTCCAAGAATTATCATATTTTTCTTATAATTTTCTGAGCACCTTTCCGGTACGCGCTTTTCAAAGCCAGTACCGGTTTCTAGCACCAGTTCTCATTATCTGGACTTGAAACTCGTTTTACAAGTCCTACATATTATTCTAGTAATTATCATGCACTTATTATAATTTTCCGGGATACTTTTTTGGTACGCATTTATACCGACTAGCAGAACCGGTATCTGCACTTTTCTTCCGAAAAACGACTTTCAGCATTATTAATCACTTACTATAAATATTAAAGCCTCATAATAATTATTAGGGTCAATTATGGAATCATTTCCTATTTTCTCATAATTTATTAATTAAGTTCCTTAATTAACGGTGCGGGTTCTTAGACTATGGGCGTCAACCTCTCTGCCTCTTGGGGCATTTTGACGCTATGAGCGTGAGACTCACGCTATGAGCATGGGGGTCCTGGGGATTTCAGCATCCATTTTCTTAGAAATTTCATAACTTGGGCTACGGTGCTCCGATTTGAGCGCGGTTTGAACCCACGCGTAGCTAATGACGAATTCTATAACATATTGAAAGATGGAGACCATAAAAGTAGAATAGGAATTTCTTAAATAAATAAAGAGTGGAGATGTTTGGTGTTTAATAACAATAAAAATGAGTTTATAAGCCTTGTTGGTCTAAGGGGACTACTTGGTACACTAGGGTAGCAACGTATGGTTTAAATAGAATTACGTTAGGTGTTCCACACATAGTTTAAGTTATGATTACAACTATTGGAATTGTTTTAATTACGGATTTGAATTTAAATATAAACGTTCACTGATGGAAAAAGGAAAACGTTTATTCGTACTTTAATTCAATTGTTGTGATTGTAACTGCGCCTAATGCCATACGTGATGTTAACAAACCTGTTCTAGAACGGGGTGTTACATTATATTTACAATCTCTTTTTTCTTACAACCTCCTACAATCACTCACTTTTATGGGATTGTTGGATCAAAATCGAATTAATGACTCTCATATTGATTTTTTAATTGTTAGATCAATATCTACAATATCTTCATTCCAAACCATTTAAGAAATTGAAGACCACGGAGTTGACCCGGATCCGCAGTAGAAAGGGTGGGACGCTAACCAATATAGTCCAATACAACAGTACCTTGTATAAGTTACATAATTAACAAAATCTAAGTTACTAGAATAGGGTTGATAAAGATGGGTTTAAATATGGGGATTATTTCTCTCATATAATTGGAAAAAAGTTCTTTTATGTTAAGAAACAAAAAAAGTGGAACCCATCAATTAAAAAAAAGGCACATTTTTCAATGTGAGAGTAACATGAGAGAGCACTTTTATGAAACATGAAAATATCATTTCCCTTTAGATAATTCACAATTCCATTGTAACCATTCTTTAGAAAAGAAAAAAAGAAAAATCATTTATTAGTTTCAGCACTTACTAAACCTTAAAATGATAATAGTTCAGTTGGCATGTGGGAGTTGAGCAGGTGAGGGTGAGAGCATGTGTTTGATCCTCTCCAGTATCATCTTTGGAAGAGGTTTAAAGCTATAATCATTGACTCGCTCCGAATAGAATTACTTCCCATGATGAATAGCTGTGGTTTATTCTAAAAAAAATTAAAATTAAAAGGTTTCACCAGAAACGACGTTGTTTTGAGAATGAAAGAAAAAAAACTATAATTTTAAAGACTAATATAATCTCGGAATAAATTAGAATTATAAAAATACATTTTTCTTAATCTTTAAATGATGTCATTTTGAGCTCTTAAGAGATAAGTTATCTTCGATGACATGAGAAACATTAAACCCTTTAAGTAAGTAAAATACAATAAAAATAACAAAGTAATGGAAAGAACTAAAATTACGAACAAAGTGATATACAGGTGAAAAAATTAAGAGTAAAGAATAAAATTTGAAATAACATGTAAAACATGTAATAAAAAATTTATATTTATTAAGGACAGAAATGACGCCAATGTTCTGACCTAGGGACAGAGATGTCTAGTTAAGCGACTAATGGATTAGTCTTGGATCTAGATGCTCTGTTATATATCTATGGGTGAGATACCTTTGAGTGTAGCAGATTGTAACACCTCGTCTGTAGCCGATGTATTAACATCATAATGGTATTAAGCACAACTTGTTTAATTAAATAAACGCGGAAGCTAATTATTAGATTCACAATTAACCATATAATCATAATGTGAATTAACCTTTTTAATTTTTCCTTATGTATTGCAAAACGCAGAATTAATATCACCTATACTCATTATCATATTTATCGTTAACTATTCTCTTTATGCATCACTTATGTCTGGATTAAATGTCTCACTTGTCCTAATTATCCACAAGATATTTTTGAATTAATAACATCATAACGAATCATGTAATCCGACATGCTTAAAACATAATGCCTAACAATCCATTGCGTAGACCTTTACATACTCATCATGGTGTCAAGTACATACTCATCATGGTGTCAAGTAGTAAACAACATAGTATTCATATCCTTACAACACATACTCAAAAGAAATATCAAATGCTTAACAATATAAACTTATACATATTTTCAAACAGCAGTAAAAAAAACTTATTACGTAATGACATAGACAACCCCTATGCTCTCAACATCATAATATCATGTCTCATACAAGTAGATATATCAAAATGATAGCAATAAAATATATCATGTCATGCCCAAAATCTCTATCCAGGCCTCTTGCCTTAAGATGCACCAAACTCATTGATCTCAGTTCTTGAAATATGGTCCCTACACTGGTGAGATAATAATCTTAGTAAACTAAAGGTAATTAGAATATGTGCTAGTCCACTACATTGATGTTTCAAACTCTTTCCAAAGCCATTAGTGTACTTATTCAATTTATGTTTCAAACTCATTTCATAAGGGTGCATACTAGTTTCTTAAGGTTCCATATCCTTAAATTATTGCTTACTAGCACAGTAGAGTCCACATGTGATTTCCTTGAAGAACAATTAGAAGAAACTGATTTTATTGGAGTAATTGGCATTAAATCATGTCTACCATTTTTAAAATTGGTATTGCAAATCTTTACAATAAATCCTAAGATTTTACTATGTTAAACTAGATATCCCAAGGTTTCTAAAGATATATTATATCTCTCAATTGGATTTATATAACTTAGGTATGTCTTTCGCAAATCGACTATTGCAAACCAGACTTTCAACAATAGGGCAGCGACTTTAAACTCAAACTGGGATTGATCTACTTATGTAAAAATTCTAGAACTTTCCAGAACTAAATATCTTTGAGTTAGATTTACATATATTCAAGCCTCACTCAATTTGGATCTCTCTAGCTCACATTATGACCATTTTACTACAACATATTCCTGCCTAGTGAATATGACAACACAACTATCTTAACTTCATGACCAAATTAATTTGCACAAACATTAAAATCGAATTTTGACTTCTACATAAAAGTTTTATCTTAGAGTCTTATCTTTCCAAAACACTTAAGAATGGGCCAAAATGATGCCTATAACTCCAGATATGGCCGAATTTTTGAAGCAAGTTCGAAATTTGTAATAGCTCTGCCCCAAGGACTTTAGGCACGATTTACAGCCCATTAACCACCAAATCAGATCTCAACCCCTACATTAAATTTGTAGGATACTTCTAAGCTTTTCAAAACACTAAAGTATGTTCAAATCTGAGGTCTACAACTCAAGATGTGAACGAAATACAGACAATGTTCAATCAGAAAAATCATTGTTACAATTATGTTTTCCCTTCTTTTAACACAAACGAAGAACTCCATTTTTCTTTGGAAAAAGGGTTATACAATCATCTCCCAAGATCATTTCAACACTTAACCCATGTTATCTCATATCATAAACATATAAACCATCTCTAGACACAACCTTTAACCTACATCATGCCATTTATCATGAAAATCTAAAGAAAGTTCATGTCTTTCTTACCAAGAAGCTTCAGTCAAGCAAGACAAGTGTCCAAACTTTTAACAATGGAGGAGTGTCACTCTCAACACCAAAACCAGCAATCAAAACACCACAAGATGGGGTTCTTCTCCCTAAAACTCTAGACTTTAGGTTATTTTCATGGTGGGTTGATGAAAGATTAATATTGGTGAGTGTTTTTTTGCTAGTTTCATGGAGAAGAATATAAAACCCTAAGAGAAGAGGCAAGGGGCTGCTGTCGTATTAGGATTAGTATATTGTATTAATACTTTCCTTTAGTTATATCAGTTTCCTCTTTCTATTGCCCATTATTAGGCTTTATATAGTATGAGCCTCTTATATGGGTCCAAAACAATTGTTATGTAAAAAAAAAAATTCCATTATCATTTTGTTTTTTATATAAGTATCAATTTTTTTACCCAGTGAACAGTTAAATGAAGATCAATAATAATGTGAAGAAAGAAAATTAAAAGGAGAGAATAAAGGTATGTTGAGATTGGTAATTTATAGTTAATTTAGTGTGAAAATGTGGTTGCAGGGTGAGGGTTAAATAGAGCAAAAAAGAGCATTGTTGTTAAAAACTAGTATAAAAATAAAAAAAACTTACGTTTTTACTGAAGCGGTCCTTGTTAAAAAGCAAGTAAAACCGTTTCTTAGTAAAAAATGGATAAAAATGCCGCGTAAAAACGTAAAAATGATAAAAATATAAGTTTTTACGTTTTTACTTAAACTAAAAAACTGAACCGGGTCAACTTTTAACCCATGACCCACTTTTATTTAAAAAAAATAATCCTATTTCCCATTTTCCCCAAATCAAAATGCACAACATCTTCTTCTAGCTAGATAAAAAAAAGGCTGAACTATAATAAGTAAGTATTTTATTTTTTAAACTCTTTTGTGTTTTTGAACTTATGTCTTATATAATCATGTCATATGTGACTTATATCTTTTAAATATGAAGTTGTCCATTTAATTTTAAGTAGTGACTTATATGATATTTACCTTTTAACCATCCCTTTCCGTGTTACTGCCATATAGATTTTTTTTTTCAAAAAAGAAAAATACGCTTTTGAAATTTGTTCTGACCGGCCCAATCAACCAGCCTAGTAAGACCCGTTTGGATGGGCTTTAAAAAAAATACTTTTTATGCCTTGCTTATTTTAGAAGTATTTTTTTACAAAAGTTAAAGCTCTTAAGATTTTTAGAAAAAATATTTTGCTTTTGAATTCTGTTTTTTGAGAAGCTAAATTTTTTAGCTTTAAAAAAAAGTAGGTTTTTGACTCTTTTTTTTTATGACTTTTGCTCTTTTTTTAAAAGCATACATCCAAACAAATTTTTTCCGAGAATTGCTTTTCTTTCCCAAAAAAAGATCTTTTGGAGAGAAAAAATGCACATCCAAAAGAGCTCTATGGGCCCAAGCCACCTCAGCCCTAGACAGCCGGTTGTGCTAGCATCATTGTTATTCCTAGCATAGTAGACCGACATCCAAACGTAAGACACCACAGTGTCTTATGTTGGAAGACTCCCTCCTCCCGTATTTCCTCCACAGACGCACAATAAATCATATTGGGATAATTCCTATCACCTTTCCCTTGTATGGCAGCTGCTGCGAAGCGCCCTGCCTCAGCAAGGCTAGACTGCTTTGACTTTTCTCCACATAGTTGACTTGACACACTCTCCCACTAGATTGGGGCCTATAAATACCCCACATTTTCACCACACAAAGGCATCTTCATCTTATGAGTCGTTACCCTATTCACTTGGAGAGTTGTTGTAGCCATTAAACCTCTCCCCCCTTTTTTATACATTGCAACTGGGGTGTCCTCTCATAGTCTTGGTTCTCATCATTGCTGTGCTAGGTACCCCAATAATAATCATCACACTCACCTGGGGTTACATAACGATTCATTGGCGCCGTTTCTGGGAATCCATAAATTTAGATTCCTGTTCTCTTACCGAAAGTTCTGAAAAGAACAAAAACTTCTCTTCTCCTTAGCTTAGCCATTGCATAATGGCCCGCACCAGAAGAGCAAACCAACCTCAAGCAAAAGCCCCTAAAGTCCACGTCCAGACCGTACACTGAGACTCTGCTTCTTTTGTTGATTTAGCGCCAGTGCCTCGGGCGCACTAGCCGCAAACAGACCAACTGCAATCGCTTTTGCTGTAGTAGGTAGGCAACCTGACCGATTCGCGCCGTAACTGGGAATGGACCATAGTACCGACGTTTCAGCTTGGAGTATGTCTGGTTTCTCACCGATTTCTGCCTGTACGGTTGGAGCTTGACCAAGACTTGTCACCGACAGCAAAGTGAACATCCCGGCAGTGCTTATCAGCCTGGTTTTTCATGCGCTGACGGGTACGATGCAAATTATCTCTGAGGTTCCGGATAATTGCATCCCTTTGTATCAGAAGGTTGTCCACAGCTTCAATAGAAGATGTTCCCCCATCGTATGGCTGCAGAGCAGGGGGTAATCGTCCATACAAGACCTGAAATGGTGTTGTTCCAATTGAGGAGTGAAATGAAGAATTATATGAGAACTCAGCCCAAGGTAAGTACTTCGCCCAACTCTTCGGACTCTCCATAGTATAACACCTCAAATATTGTTCCAATCCCCGGTTTGTCACTTCTGTTTGTCCATCGCTCTCAGGATGGTTGGCAGTGCTGAAATGGAGACGGGTTCCACTCAACCGGGAAAGCTCTTGCCAAAATTTGCTGAGGAATACACGGTCTCGGTCAGATACAATGGACCGGGGAACACCATGGTGTCGACAGATGTCAGAGACAAACACTGAGGCTACCTTGGAAGCTGTAAATTCTCCAACCAACGCGGAAAAATGGGCGTATTTTGAAAGACGATCGACAACAACCATAATGGCTGTTTTACCTTCGGATGGGGGAAGGCCCACGATGAAGTCCATGGATAAGTCATCCCAGACCGCGTGTGGAATTGCCAACGGCTGTAGGAGTCCAGCAGGGGATATGGGCTGATATTTAGTGACCTGGCAAATGGGGCAGGTGCGCACAAACTCTTGTACATCGTGCTTCAGGTTTGGCCAATAATAATGGGTGGATAAGCGATGCAGCGTTTTGCGTATGCCACCATGTCCTCCAACTACTGTTGAATGGAAGGTGTGCAACAAGGTGACCTTCATGTCTGAGTTGCTGGCAAGGACTATTCTGCCTTTGTAAAAGATCAATCCTTCTTTCAGATGGTAGTGTTCAAAGCCGTCCATGTGCTCTGCAATGGCTGTGGTTATGCGTGTTAATTCAGGATTACTCTTGACTTCAGCTTTGAGAGACTCCAGCAGGGGATTGATTAGAGTTGACATGGCCAGAAGTAATGGTTGTTCAAGAGTCTTATCCTTCTCCCCTTCATGTACACGGGACAAGGCGTCTGCCACCTTATTGATAGCACCAGGGTAGTATTCTATTGTGTAATCATATCCCAATAGTTTCACCAAAAAACGCTGCTGCTCCGGAGTCTGAATGACCTGGGCCATCAGTTCTCTTATACTGTGCTGGTCAGTTCTGATTGGGAATTTGCTCCCCAACAGGTATTGGCGAAATTTGGCCACCCCTTCAGTTATGGCAAACAGCTCCCGCACGTAGGTGGATGATTGCTGCATCTTGGGAGAGAGCTTGCGGCTGAAGTAGGCAATTGGCCTATTTTCTTGACTGAGAACAGCTCCAACTCCGATCCCAGAAGCATCCGTAGTGAGGACAAAAGGCTTGCTGAAGTCTGGTAAAGCCAGCACCGGTGGGTTTGACAACACCTCCTTCAATTGTTGCATAGCCTGAGCTGCATCTGGGTTCCACCTGAAAGCATCTTTCTGAAGCAAAGTAGTAAGAGGTGCTGCAATATGGGAAAAGCCTTTGACGAATTTCCTGTAATATCCCGCAAGCCCCAAGAATCCTCGCAGCTGTTTCACGGTGGTGGGTGCCTGCCATTCCATGATGGCTCTTATCTTGTTTGCATCTGGCCTCACTCCTGTAGCTCCCACCACATGCCCCAAGTATTCCACTTCCGGTTGGGCAAAGGAACACTTTTCACGTTTTGCAAAGAGTTGGTTTTCTTCCAGGCAGGCTAGGACTTGTTGCAGATGTCTCAGATGGTCCACTAAAGTCCTGCTGTAAACCAAAATATCATCAAAAAAAACAATCACAAATTTTCGGAGGAAGGGTTTTAATACTGATTTCATGATCCCTTGGAAGGTGGCAGGTGCGTTGGTAAGCCCAAATGGCATCACCACAAACTCATAGTGGCCTTCGTGCGTGCAAAATGCAGTTTTATGAATGTCTTGGTCCACCATTCTGATTTGATGGTAGCCTGATCTGAGGTCCATTTTGGAGAATATGGTGGCACCTGCAAGTTCATCCAACATCTCATCAACGGTTGGGATAGGAAACCGGTTAGCAATGGTCACCTAGTTGAGAGCTCTATAGTCCACACAGAACCTCCAAGTCCCGTCTTTCTTCTTAACCAGCAACACAGGTGAGGAAAATGGACTGAGACTCTGTCTTATCACTCCAGATTCAAGCATGTCTTTAACAATCTTTTCAATTTCTGTTTTCTGGAAATGTGGATATCGATAAGGTCTCACATTTATTGCTTTTGTTCCAGGTTCCAGGTAGATGCGATGATCCTCTTTACGCACGGGAGGCAAACTGGTTGGCTTCTCAAATACCTGCAGAAATTCATTCAACACTTCCTGCACATGCCAATCCACCTCACTGGTCATAGTGTCCTGATTGTCAAGACTATGCTCAACAGCTTGTAATTGGTACAAACATGCAACTGAATCGGATGTGGTGAGCTTGCGAAGCTGATTCAATTGGATGGCTTCCATAGTAAGATTGGACCTCCCCTGGATTTCCACTGATTGTCCTTCCCTGTCAAATTTCATGCTCAAGCTCTTGTATTTAATGGTGACATCCCCCCACTCCGAGAGCCATTGCACACCGAGCACAATTTCAGCTCCTTGAATTGGCAGCACATACAAGTCAGGGCTGAATTGATGACCTTGTATCTCCAATCCAACCTTTGCACACATGCTCGAACACTGCATCACCTCCCCATTACCTACCAGTACTTGAAATTTTGGAGTAGTGGTTGTTTCCAAGCCTAGAAATTTCACCAGTCGGTCCTGGATGAAGTTGTGAGTTGATCCACCATCCACCAAGATTTGAACAGTGGTGTGGCCAATGCTTCCTGGCATTCTTAAGGTGCTTGTAGAATGCTGGCCAGCCATGGCATGAAGGCTGATTTCGGGCATGATGACCCCCTCACCCCCTGTTGTCTCATTGCTGACTTCATTCTCCATCTCCAGGGCATCTCTATCCAAGTTATCATCGGATTCCTCAGGTACCAATAACATAAACATTCTATGTTTGCACACATGACTTCTATTGAATTTTTCGTCACAGTAGTAACACAGCCCTTTTTCACGCCTGTCCATCATCTCAGCAGCTGTTAATTTCTTGACAGGAATATTGCTTTTATTGTTTCCTGCATTGAAGCGGTTCGGCCTCTGTGTGGTGGGTGTTGGCAGGAGCCCAGCTGAGTTGTTGTTGGATGAATTCACATTGCTTCTGTTGTAAAAATTCCTCCCAGTACTTTTGTCATTAATCTTATCTTCTACAATCTTGGCTAAGTCAATGGCTTGCTCTAAGGTAGCTGGTAAGTGCATACGTACCTCTTTTCGAATCTCTGACTTCAAGCCAGATTCAAAATAGCTCTGCAGACTTATATCATCTATTCCAATCACTTGATTTGCCAGCTGCTCGAATTGAGCTTGATATTCAGTTACAGTGGTCACTTGGGTTAGGCGTCCAAGCTCACCTCTCAGATCTCTATAACGCGAGGGTCCAAATCGAGCACGCAAAGCTGCCACGAAATGATCCCAAGTTATCAACCGCCCATTACGGTCCATCCAATGATACCATTCCTCTGCGGATCCGTCCATGTGGAAGGACGTGAGGGTGAATTTCTTGACGTCAGTGAGGGAATAAAACCCATAGAACTGCTGAATTTTGTGGATCCAAGGCTCAGGATTGCCTCCTGCAAAACGAGGTATGGTGATTTTCACTGATTTAAAAGCATTGTTGCCAAAAAATACTCCCAATCCTTCACTAGGTAGGCAACCTGACCGATTCGCGCCGTAACTGGGAATGGACCATAGTACCGACGTTTCAGCTTGGAGTATGTCTGGTTTCTCACCGATTTCTGCCTGTACGGTTGGAGCTTGACCAAGACTTGGTCACCGACAGCAAAGTGAACATCCCGGCAGTGCTTATCAGCCTGGTTTTTCATGCGCTGACGGGTACGATGCAAATTATCTCTGAGGTTCCGGATAATTGCATCCCTTTGTATCAGAAGGTTGTCCACAGCTTCAATAGAAGATGTTCCCCCATCGTATGACTGCAGAGCAGGGGGTAATCGTCCATACAAGACCTGAAATGGTGTTGTTCCAATTGAGGAGTGAAATGAAGAATTATATGAGAACTCAGCCCAAGGTAAGTACTTCGCCCAACTCTTCGGACTCTCCATAGTATAACACCTCAAATATTGTTCCAATCCCCGGTTTGTCACTTCTGTTTGTCCATCGCTCTCAGGATGGTTGGCAGTGCTGAAATGGAGACGGGTTCCACTCAACCGGGAAAGCTCTTGCCAAAATTTGCTGAGGAATACACGGTCTCGGTCAGATACAATGGATCGGGGAACACCATGGTGTCGACAGATGTCAGAGACAAACACTGAGGCTACCTTGGAAGCTGTAAATTCTCCAACCAACGCGGAAAAATGGGCGTATTTTGAAAGACGATCGACAACAACCATAATGGCTGTTTTACCTTCGGATGGGGGAAGGCCCACGATGAAGTCCATGGATAAGTCATCCCAGACCGCGTGTGGAATTGCCAACGGCTGTAGGAGTCCAGCAGGGGATAGGGGCTGATATTTAGTGACCTGGCAAATGGGGCAGGTGCGCACAAACTCTTATACATCGTGCTTCAGGTTTGGCCAATAATAATGGGTGGATAAGCGATGCAGCGTTTTGCGTATGCCACCATGTCCTCCAACTACTGTTGAATTGAAGGTGTGCAACAAGGTGACCTTCATGTCTGAGTTGCTGGCAAGGACTATTCTGCCTTTGTAAAAGATCAATCCTTCTTTCAGATGGTAGTGTTCAAAGCCGTCCATGTGCTCTGCAATGGCTGTGGTTATGCGTGTTAATTCAGGATTACTCTTGACTTCAGCTTTGAGAGACTCCAGCAGGGGATTGATTAGAGTTGACATGGCCAGAAGTAATGGTTGTTCAAGAGTCTTATCCTTCTCCCCTTCATGTACACGGGACAAGGCGTCTGCCACCTTATTGATAACACCAGGGTAGTATTCTATTGTGTAATCATATCCCAATAGTTTCACCAAAAAATGCTGCTGCTCCGTAGTCTGAATGACCTGGGCCATCAGTTCTCTTATACTGTGCTGGTCAGTTCTGATTGTGAATTTGCTCCCCAACAGGTATTGGCGAAATTTGGCCACCCCTTCAGTTATGGCAAACAGCTCCCGCACGTAGGTGGATGATTGCTGCATCTTGGGAGAGAGCTTGCGGCTGAAGTAGGCAATTGGCCTATTTTCTTGACTGAGAACAGCTCCAACTCCGATCCCAGAAGCATCCGTAGTGAGGACAAAAGGCTTGCTGAAGTCTGGTAAAGCCAGCACCGGTGGGTTTGACAACACCTCCTTCAATTGTTGCATAGCCTGAGCTGCATCTGGGTTCCACCTGAAAGCATCTTTCTGAAGCAAAGTAGTAAGAGGTGCTGCAATATGGGAAAAGCCTTTGACGAATTTCCTGTAATATCCCGCAAGCCCCAAGAATCCTCGCAGCTGCTTCACGGTGGTGGGTGCCTGCCATTCCATGATGGCTCTTATCTTGTTTGCATCTGGCCTCACTCCTGTAGCTCCCACCACATGCCCCAAGTATTCCACTTCCGGTTGGGCAAAGGAACACTTTTCACGTTTTGCAAAGAGTTGGTTTTCTTCCAGGCAGGCTAGGACTTGTTGCAGATGTCTCAGATGGTCCACTAAAGTCCTGCTGTAAACCAAAATATCATCAAAAAAAACAATCACAAATTTTCGGAGGAAGGGTTTTAATACTGATTTCATGATCCCTTGGAAGGTGGCAGGTGCGTTGGTAAGCCCAAATGGCATCACCACAAACTCATAGTGGCCTTTGTGCGTGCGAAAGGCAGTTTTATGAATGTCTTGGTCCACCATTCTGATTTGATGGTAGCCTGATCTGAGGTCCATTTTGGAGAATATGGTGGCTCCTGCAAGTTCATCCAACATCTCATCAACGGTTGGGATAGGAAACCGGTTAGCAATGGTCACCTGGTTGAGAGCTCTATAGTCCACACAGAACCTCCAAGTCCCGTCTTTCTTCTTAACCAGCAACACGGGTGAGGAAAATGGACTGAGACTCTGTCTTATCACTTCAGATTCAAGCATGTCTTTAACCATCTTTTCAATTTCTGTTTTCTGGAAATGTGGATATCGATAAGGTCTCACATTTATTGCTTTTGTTCCAGGTTCCAGGTAGATGCGGTGATCCTCTTTACGCACGGGAGGCAAACTGGTTGGCTTCTCAAATACCTGCAGAAATTCATTCAACACTTCATGCACACGCCAATCCACCTCACTGGTCATAGTGTCCTGATTGTCAAGACTATGCTCAACAGCTTGTAATTGGTACAAACATGCAACTGAATCGGATGTGGTGAGCTTGCGAAGCTGATTCAATTGGATGGATTCCATAGTAAGATCGGACCTCCCCTGGAATTCCACTGATTGTCCTTCCCTGTCAAATTTCATGCTCAAGCTCTTGTATTTAATGGTGACATCCCCCCACTCCGAGAGCCATTGCACACCGAGCACAATTTCAGCTCCTTGAATTGGCAGCACATACAAGTCAGGGCTGAATTGATGACCTTGTATCTCCAATCCAACCTTTGCACACATGCTCGAACACTGCATCACCTCCCCATTACCTACAAGTACTTGAAATTTTGGAGTAGTGGTTGTTTCCAGGCCTAGAAATTTCACCAGTCGGTCCTGGATGAAGTTGTGAGTTGATCCACCATCCACCAAGATTTGAACAGTGGTGTGGCCAATGCTTCCTGGAATTCTTAAGGTGCTTGTAGAATGCTGGCCAGCCATGGCATGAAGGCTGATTTTGGGCATGATGACCCCCTCACCCCCTGTTGTCTCATTGCTGACTTCATTCTCCATCTCCAGGGCATCTCTATCCAAGTTATCATCGGATTCCTCAGGTACCAATAACATAAACATTCTATGTTTGCACACATGACTTCTATTGAATTTTTCGTCACAGTAGTAACACAGCCCTTTTTCACGCCTGTCCATCATCTCAGCAGCTGTTAATTTCTTGACAGGAATATTGCTTTTATTGTTTCCTGCATTGAAGTGGTTCGGCCTCTGTGTGGTGGGTGTTGGCAGGAGCCCAGCTGAGTTGTTGTTGGATGAATTCACATTGCTTCTGTTGTAAAAATTCCTCCCAGTACTTTTGTCATTAATCTTATCTTCTACAATCTTGGCTAAGTCAATGGCTTGCTCTAAGGTAGCTGGTAAGTGCATACGTACCTCTTTTCGAATCTCTGACTTCAAGCCAGATTCAAAATAGCTCTGCAGACTTATATCATCTATTCCAATCACTTGATTTGCCAGCTGCTCGAATTGAGCTTGATATTCAGTTACGGTGGTCACTTGGGTTAGGTCCAAGCTCACCTCTCAGATCTCTATAACGCGAGGGTCCAAATCGAGCACGCAAAGCTGCCACGAAATGATCCCAAGTTATCAACCGCCCATTACGGTCCATCCAATGATACCCTTCCTCTGCGGATACGTCCATGTGGAAGGACGTGAGGGTGAATTTCTCGACGTCAGTGAGGGAATAAAACCCATAGAACTGCTGAACTTTGTGGATCCAAGGCTCAGGATTGCCTCCTGCAAAACGAGGTATGGTGATTTTCACTGATTTAAAAGCATTGTTGCCAAAAATTACTCCCAATCCTTCACTAGATGTGGTTTCTGTTTTGGTTTTGTGTTTCTGATTTTGGTCCAATTTGGCTTCCATTAAAGCGAGTTTCATGTTCATCTCTTTCAATAGATCACCCAGCGAGTTAAATTGCTCTTCATGACGTGTCAGTCGGTTTATACATTCTTCCATTGCTGTTTGCTTCACATTACTACGAGTTCCTTCTGCCATGGTTTCGTCAGAAGTTGCCTCTTAATGAAAGCACCAAAATGATAAGCACCAAATACAATTTAGAAAAATACTGAAAGAAATTGTATTAAGCAAGAAACAACGGCAATTCGAGGTTGCCGGCAACTCCCGAAATTACGAAGGAAAGAAGAGAATTCGGTTATCAGTCATTGAACACCTACACCATATTCCTCTCCAGCTATTTAAAGCAATTACAAATTGATAGTTGGTGATTGGGCTGATAAAGGATCAAGGCCCATTACCATATTAGAACTACTACTAACATAATTTGGTATGGCTGTAGCCCAAGGACCCTGGCCGTAGCCCAAAGACCCTAATGACACTAAGGTGAGTCATTCTCTCTCCATTTGCCACTTCCCTACCCACGTGTCTCCATGACAAAGTCTCTTGTCCAACTAGCTTTCCTTACCCTCTTTCCCCTTATTATGACTTGGTCTCCTTCTTCTCTCCCAACGGTGCCATCGTCCCCTACCACGTCTCCTTGTTCTTCTCCGAGATTCCCTCCACCGCCTGCATGATTGAGGGTCATATCACCTTGCCACTCAACACATGATCGATGAAATGAGTAGAGAAATCATTTACCTCCGTCAAGCCACTCGCCAGAACCCTCAGCCCATACTACAGGAGCTACAAGCAGAAAACTTAGAACCACAATAGCCGGCAGCACCCTACCCCCACTACGGAAAGCCCCAGCAAATCAACAGTGCCCTAGGGGAGATACTAGTCGTCCATATTCCACCAACAGAAGTCCCACCAAGTCGCCATGTTGTCATTCAAGAACCCCACACACCACTCATGGCCACCATCTACCTGCCACGCACTCTTGCACCGCAGATAGCCTGTCCCACACCACAACTTCATATCCGATTTGCGCTCTCACCGCCTCCTGAGAACTCTTACATAGTTCCAGTCGGTTAGAGACAGCTGAACAATCATGCTGCCATACCAGCAAACTCCTACTCGGTACACAATGACACAGGTCAATAATCGCAAGTCCTGCAACAGGACGGTCACCAGCGATAAATCGCTAGACAGCTAGCTATTCAGAACATATCTTCTAACCCCTTCGGGCGTAACAAACCCCTTATCGACGTGCTACAGCTCACACCTATATCGCTCGACTTCAGAGGACCCTCCAACATTCCACTAATATAAAGGTTTTGACATATTCTACGAAAGGATAGAAAGAAGAAGACAAACTTTCTTATGAAATTTTTATTTCTAAATTAAGCATCATTTATATCAATTGGCAGTAACATTCTAATATTCCAAAAAAATAATAGTAATTTATAATAATAATAAATTATAAATTAGTAGTAATAATATTCGGGCACTGAATGTTGCTGCCTTTGCAGTTTCTGGATATGCATCATCTGAAGGTCGTCATTGTAAACCCTTTAATCCTTTGTTAGGGGAAACTTACGAAGCTGATTATCCTGACAAAGGAATTCGCTTCTTTTCTGAGAAGGTTTGTACCGTATGATTCAATGTTGCAGAGTTTTGGCTGGGATATAGGCTGTTTTGCAGCAGTGTATTTAACTTGGGCTAAGAAGTGCTACCATGAATAGCTTGTGTTCAGTTTTGGTTTGGATATCTATTAGGACTAGTGATAAATTATGATTAATTGAAATATTAATTGATTGGTCATTTATTCATTAATGTTTGGTTGGTAATTTGATTAGATATGATGAGTCAATAATAAGTCAGTCATAAGTCGGCGATATTCTGAGCCACGAGAAAACTAAGAAGAAAAGGAAATAATTGTACGAAGCTCATATTTGAGCCCAGAACTTCAACTATAAATAGAAGTCTAGCCTAACCAAACCAAATCACTTTTAATCCTCAACAATTCTCTTCTTCTCCTCTGCTACTCTCTTCTTACCTCAATTTTTTTTTATTTGGTTACAACCGCTTCTCTTCTCTAATTGTTTTTCCTCCCATAAGTTATCAAACACAGAGACCAGGTAATCCTAATTCCTAAAGAGTCATATGGTAGCTTGACATGAGTTTGATGTAATCCTAATCCTTAGGAAATCGTAAGTTGTCTTTTAAATAAAATTTATTGCGTGTAGTTCTTATCTTTAGGTAGTTATATATTTGGTATATGTAACCCTAATCCCTAGGTATTTGTAGGTTATCTTTTGTATGAATTTTTGTTTGTAATCCTAATACTTAGAGCATTATAGTTTTGTTTTATATAAAATTTTATCATAATCCCTAATCTTTAATTATTTGTAAATTTTTATATTATTTGGGAACTTTATTGGGTTTTGACCCCTATTAAATAATAGGGTTATTTATAAATTTATTATATTATTTTGAAACTTATTGGGTTTTATTTTTAGGTTAATTATATTATTAGGAACTTTATTGGTTCTAAACAATAGAAAATAATGGGATTAGTTATATAATTATTTTTGGGGATTAATTCAAATTTTTGAAAATTATGATTATGGTATCTTTTGGAAGATTAATTATGTGTCATATATGTTTGATATGGATCCTATTGAATAATTGTGGAAATTATGATTTTGATACCTTGGAAAATTATGATAATTGATATGATGAGTGGATTTGGGCTTTCTGTGATAGATGTTGGATATTTGAGTTATGATATTTTTGAATAAATTAGAAAAACTATGATGAAGTATAATTGATATGATAGATGTTGGAAAATTATGATGATGGATAATTAATATGATTTAGACCTTAGTTTTGATAGATGTTGGAAAATTATAGATAATTGAACAACTATGATGCCCTTGAGCAATTGATATAGAAAATATAATATTCAAAGAAGAAGTTTCAAATATGATAATTGTGACATGATTGAATTTTGATGATTGTGTGTGATTGTAATTAATTAATTAGTGGGAGGATAGTTTTGGGGTGGTACCTCCTAAAGTGATGAACACAATTTTTGGGCTTTATGCCTTTGATATTACATGATGTGACAATGATGTTTTCGTTATTCTCAAAGTGGTAACTGCCAACAAGGTTTTTCGGGGTACTAGTAGTAATTTTGGGAAGAGATGTGCACACAAGGATTTGACATTTTGATGATGGCAAATTTTGATTATGCATGGCTGGCAACAGGTTTTCCGGGTTTACCATTATTCTCTTCCCACTAAATACACTAAATGAACTTAATAAAGATTAAGAATAATATTTTATTTGATACGAATATATATTGAAGTTGATAATTTGATGCGATTATGATGGGAATATATTATATATATGATGAAGTTGATATTTGATTCGATTATTATGTAATTATGTATTTAATTTGATTACTATATTTTAGTTCTATAAATTGTGTTTTGATTAGGATTACTAGTTTTGCTGACTGTTTATCTTTGTGTTTGTTTAGCTGCAATGATCCTTCAGGTGAACAAATTTTCAGTGATACAGGTTGCAAAAGATGGGGCTAATAGTGGGCAGTGAGGATAACTACTCAGAGATTTTTAGCTAATCCTAAATTTTATATAGGGAAAACTTCAAAAAAACCTCTGTAAATTTCCTCAAAATCACTTAACCCCCTCCCCGAAATTTTTAATCATTTACCCCCTTACTTAAAATTTCTTTATCACTTACTCCCTAATTTGATTTTTCATCCAAAATTTTGTTAGCAGAGTTAAATTTTTTAAAATGGTACCAAAATTACCCTTAATAAAAAAAAAAACATTATTTCTTCACCAATGCAGTTTTAGACACACTCACGTAAGCAAGACATGAATGTAAATCAACGATTGAATTCTCCCTCTACTCTCAACGACACAGAAAACAACGAAATAGCACCTTCTGCATGTTTGCTTGGTAATATCATATGATTAAGGGGAAAACAAGGCATATATGAAACACAGAACGTAAAGCTTTTCAGTTGCTGAGCAAGCAAAATAAAGTGCGGCTCTGAATAAATTTATAAAGTCAGATTTGTTGATCATATAATAGCAGAAAAGCTTATAACAGAAAAGAAAAGATCTAAACCTGCTGAGATGATGCCTCTTTAATCATTTTATTTGAACAACGACACCAACAATTGTGAGTTCGGTGTTTAATAACAATGGGATTTGCAGGAAACAATTTTAATAATTACTAATTCTAACAAGGCTACCTTAAAAGAAAACATTCCGTGAGTTCGTCTAAAACTGCGTTTGTGAAGAAATCATGTTTTTCTTTTTACTATTAAGGGTAATTTTGGTACTTTTTTTAAAAAATTAACTCTGTTAACAAAATTTTGGATGGAAAATCAAATTATGGGGGTAAGTGATAAAGAATTTTAAGTAAGAAGGTAAATGATTAAAAATTTCAGGGAGGGGATTAAGTGATTTTGAGAAAACTTGTATGGGATTTTTTGAAGTTTTCCCTTTTATGTATAAGACATAGTCTCTGATTTTATTGTAATATTTGTGAATGTAAAAAGAGCCTTGCACTTATCCCTGTTACAGGTGCAGCAGTAACATTTCTCCAAATTAATTTTAGATTAGCTTTCGCAACATATATTAGATTCAAATAAAATATTAAAATGTGAATTTTGGAAAATTCTTTATTTTAAAAATTGTTAGAAATTTGCGGGTGTTACAAACATAGTAACATACTAACCAACATCTTTCATTCTACCCTCTTTCCCTTTTTTTTTAATCTTTACAAGTTGCTAATGATACTCTTCAAGTTCTTTCTCCAACTTTTGAATGAATTGATGACTTGTATGCTCAAGGGACTTCTCATAGCTATATTTCTCCAAGGCCTGGAAATTTTAGGTTTTCAGGGTAAGTTAGAAACCATAAGATCCCACTGTTTTCTCAACAAAATATATTCCAGTTTAAAATTATGAATCAACACTTTGTGGTTTTTAAATCATCCACTCCCTCAAAGCACGGATCCTTTCATTTCTCAATGAAAAAGAAAAGAAAAGAAAGGAGGGCTAACTACTACATCTTTATATAAAAGAGAATTAGTCCCTAAATAGAAAACATAAATTATAGCTTTAATTAGTAGCATGAATGAGGACAACCAGAGGGTAGTCCTCTAACATGCAACATGTCAAGGCATAAACCCAGAGCAGTTTGTATACTATCATAGCTAACCATATTAATCAAATATGGTGAATATTTAACAAAACAAGCATTATGTATATAATGATGTAAATCATTCCTATCAACGTAGTTGAAGCTCATCAAGAAAAAGGATTTTTTTAACATGCACCCAGTGCATGTTTTATTGGATGCTCCTTCACCAAAGAAAGAAAATTTCTCTTCCATTTATGCCCTTATCTTTTGTTTAAATTCCTTCCCAGTCCTTTTTTGTTTCCATTTTTGGGCAAGTCCCACCAAGGTCGGGACCGCCAAAAATGAGCTCCAAGAAAAGATGATTGCTGTTATAACTTAAAAATCTATATATTCTCAATGTGTTATTAGGAAGTCAAAGTTAGGTAGTTAGGTAAAAAATAATTGTGAGTGCCTTAATTTTAAATTTAACATATTAAGAAAAAAAATGGGTAAATGCATCCTCCCCAAATACCCGGCTGCAAATTCAAAGCACAACATCTTCCAAAAGCTGATCGTTCAAACATACACCTGGCCAAGACGGGTAAATGCTATGAAATTCGCGACTCTAAAAATATTATTAGTCAGTAGTGAATTACATGTTGCTCTTTTTCTGCGCAAAAATATAACAGGAGAAACAAGTGAGTAGTAGAAGTAAAACATTATCATTGTTTATTTTAGCGAATTGTCACAGAGATATTGTACTAAACACAAATAGAGCAAAATCATTCAGTTCTGGACATACTTCGAACAGATTGTATTCGTCCAAGTAACCCAATTAGTAAAATACCCAAACACAAATGTCGTTTTACACGAACTCATGGAAGCAGGATATGAATGTAAATCAACGATTGAATCCTCCCTAACTCTACTCTCAGCGACACAGGAAGACAACAAAATATCACCTTCTGCATGTTTGCTCGGCAATACAACCTTGTCCCTTGGCATCCACAGTTCCTAATGAACCGAATCCTTGAAGTTGTCCAAGTATATGTCAACCCAAGCCATGTTGAGTTGACTAAATTCATTCAAGTTAGTGAATTAAATAAGTTGGTCCATCTAAATTTAAAAGTTAAGAAAAAAAAGAGATATATTGTCACATTTTTAATGATTTGATATTTTATCCAATTATTATCAATGTAGTCAATTTTATTATATATAGTGTCCTGTTCATACAAGATTGAATGATAATAATAATATAATAAAAAAATACATTAACATTGTAGCAAAATTAAATGTTAAAAATGTTGGCCTTGCCAGTTTTGTCCTCAAGGCCCATGCTAGCCTTGCCAGTTTGAGTTTGGGAAAATCAGTTCATGGGTTTGTGTTCAAGTTTGGATTAGAGGATGATCTCCATGTTCAGAACACCATGATTCACATATATTGTTGTTGCGAGAAAGGGGTTGAGTTTGCTAGCTACGAAGGTGTTTAATGAAAATCCCAAGAAGATTCGGTGACATGGAGTGCCATGATTGGAGGGTATGCAGCTTTAGGATGTTCTGCATTCGCCATTGGATTGTTTAGGGAAATGCAGGTTATGAGAATTTTCCCTGATGAGATAACCATGGTTTCTGTTGTTGGGAAAACGGTTCCCTCAAGCTCGGCTCAGGGGCCTTTGTGCGGAAGTCAATCAACAAGATCCTGATCTCGGATCTCGGTAATACCTCGACCTGAACTTCACCAGGTCAGGCAGCGCAGCGGAAAAATCAAAACGAAAAATCACAAAACGGGAGAGAGAGAAGAAGAACACAACCAGATTTAACGTGGGAAAACCTTCTTCAATGAAGAAGTAAAAACCCACGGGACCTAGTCCAGATCAAAAATCCACTATGAAAATAATGGTTACAAAATAATCAGAATATACCAATGTGGTGGTTAACTCAACCTCTCCAACAATGGTGATAATCAAATTACCCTAGAGATGTTTCACTCAAACTCTCTCTAGAGATCTCTCAAATGCAAAGCATAAAGCTTTGCTCAAACAATTTTCACTCAAATATCTGTCAAATAAAATTCTCTCATATGACCTAGCCCCCACCCACAACTAATGAGTATATATAGAGGAGGTGGAAATTAGGGTTAGGGTTTTTAGGAAACCCCTCAAATGGGCATGGGCTTAGCATTGAAGAAGGAAGCCCAACAAATCTCCCCCTCTGACTTCAATGCGTCGGCTTCAGCATCAACCCGGCTCCTTCACAGCAGTTTTCAAATTTTCTTGCTGAAACCGGCTTCGTCATCATGTCGGACCAATTTTGGTCAGTGTGCACCTTGACGAGTTCGAGCTCTCCACCTTCCACCACATCTCGGGTCTAGTGATACCTCACATCAATATGCTTAGTGCGGGAGTGATAGGTCGAATTCTTCGCAAGATGGATTGCGCTTTGATTGTCATAACCCAGCTCGTACTTGTCTTGATCATGGCCGAATTCCATGAGGAATTTCTTCTTCCACAACATCTATTTGCTTGCCTCAGTAGCGGCAATGTACCTAGCCTCAGTTGTCGATAGTGCAACATATTTCTGAAGTCTTGATTGCCAAGAGACAGCTCCTCCGGCAAATCTCATCAAATATCCTGTAGTTGACTTCCTCGAGACGGCGTCTCCCTCTAAATCAGAATCCGAGTAGCCTTGCAACTCGGCTTTGCCTTCTCCAGATCGGAGACATAAGTCGGTCGTACCTCGGAGGTACTTAAAGATTCACTTCACTGTTTCCCAGTGCTCTTTGTTGGGGTTTGACAAATACCGGCTTACCATTCCAACAACATATGCCAAGTCGGGTCTAGTGCAGACCATTGCATACATCAAGCTTCCGACGGCGGATTGGTACGGGACCTTCATCATCTCATCTTTGTCTTCATCAGATCTCGGACATTGCTTCTGGTTTAGCTTTATGTGTCCGGCAAGGGGGGTGCTCACTGTTTTGGCTTTGTCCATGCTGAATCTCTTCAAAATCTTCTCAATATATTTCTCTTGACTCAGCCACAGTAGCTTCTTCTGTCTATCTCGGATGATCTTGATCCCGAGAATCTGCTTTGCAGGGCCGAGGTCCTTCATTGCGAAGGACGAGCTCAACGCCTTTTTCAGGGCGGCTATCCTTGATTTGTCTTTCCCTACAATAAGCATGTCGTCAACATATAACAACAAGATCAAAAAATCTCTGACCTCATACCTCTTCACAAATACGCAGTGGTCAGCTTCTGTCTTCTCAAACTTATGATCAGTCATGAATGATTCAAACTTCTTGTACCACTGCCGAGGTGCTTGCTTCAAGCCATAGACACTCTTCTTCAACCGACATACCAAGTCTTCTTGGTCTGGAGCTTGGAATCCTTCAGGTTGCTCCAAATATATTTCTTCTTCTAAATCACCGTGAAGAAATGTCGTCTTCACATCCATTTGTTCTACCTCGAGGTTCATTGAAGCCGCCATGGCTAAAAAGGTTCGGACCGAGGTCATTTTCACCACAGGAGAAAAAATCTCCTCAAAGTCTACTCATTTCTTCTGATTGCAGCCTTTCACTACAATCCGGGATTTGTATCTCGGCTTTTGCCCGTTCTCTTCTTCTGACTTCTTCGCTCAGGAGGCTGTCTGTCATGACATCCATCTTCAACATTCCTTCTGGAGCTGAATTACTCAAAGTCACCACCAGAGAATCCCAGCTTTCTGGCAGCGAGCTCAACAGCAGCAAAGCCTGCATTTCATCATCAATTTTCATCTCAGCTTTTGACAGCTGATTCACAATACCTTTATAGGTGTTGAGGTGTTTAATCATGCTCATGCTGTCCTTGTATTCAAGCTTCACAAGTCGGCGAACCAGGTATGCTTTATTCCCGAGAGTCTTCTTCTGAATCATGGACTCCAGCTTCGTCCACAACTCATACGCGTTCGTGAACTCGGACACGTGCTCAAAGAGGCTTTTATCAATATATTTCCTGATCGTGGCTACCGCCTTCTGACTCAGGATCTCCCACTCTTTATCAGTTTTGCCTGCCGGTCTCTCATCAAGGATAATGGGCTAATGTAATCTTTGCAGTAGAGATGATCTTCCATCATCGGTCTCCAATGGGTGAAATTATCTACGGTCATCTTGAACATGTCTCCATCATTGGTTATGCCACTGGTCTCCATCTCGTCTCCTTCAGAACCCGTTGAACTCGAGCTCTGATACCACTGTTGGGAAAACGGTTCCCTCAAGCTCGGCTCAGGGGCCTTTGTGCGAAAGTCAATCAACAAGATCCTGATCTCGGCAATACCTCAGCCTGAACTTCACCAGGTCAGGCAGCGCAGCGGAAAAATCAAAACGAAAAATCACAAAACAGGAGAGAGAGAAGAAGAACACAACCAGATTTAACGTGGGAAAACCTTCTTCAATGAAGAAGTAAAAACCCACGGGACCTAGTCCAGATCAAAAATCCACTATGAAAATAATGGTTACAAAATAATCAGAATATACCAATATGGTGGTTAACTCAACCTCTCCAACAATGGTGATAATCAAACTACCCTAGAGATGTTTCACTCAAACTCTCTCTAGAGATCTCTCAAATGCAAAGCATAAAGCTTTGCTCAAACAATTTTCTCTCAAATATCTGTCAAATAAAATTCTCTCATATGACCTAGCCTTCACCCACAACTAATGAGTATATAAAGAGGAGGTGGAAATTAGGGTTAGGGTTTTTAGGAAACCCCTCAAATGGGCTTGGGCTTAGCATTGAAGGAGGAAGCCCAACATCTGTTTCATCTACTTATGCTGATTTGGGGGCACTTGACCAAGGTAAGTAGTTGGAATCTTATGTTGAGAGGAAAAACATACTAAATTCTGTGGTTCTATGAAATGTGCTAATAGACACATTCCCCTACAGACTGTGTAACTAATGTACGAAACCAGATATACGAAACGATAGTAGTTTAGTTAGCGCATCAGAGCTGAGCAGATGGGGTGAGAGCATGTGTTTGATCCTCTCCAGTACCACCTTTGAGAGGGGTTAAAGCCTTAATCCTGAGTTTGCCTCGATTCGGACTAGTCGCGAAATGATGAACCGATTACAATATTTCAAAAAAAAAAAGAAATCAAACCAGATAAGGAGGAAGTAGAACAAGTAATATTTATTAAGTCCCAACAATACATGTATAATGACATAACATCTATAAAAAGCCCCATTAAAAAAAACGAAAAGCAAATGTTGTTCTTCATGTGTTTTTCTTTTTTCCTTAGATAATAAGATATTCTGGTAAAAAAAAAAAAATCAAAATTCTAAAAAAAAGCATATCAAGTGAGGAATGATTTCAAAATCTATCAAGATATCCAACAAAGAAACCCGACTAATATAACCTCTAGACAAACAACACCGAAGAATCTATATATTTTCAATGTGTGATTAGGAAGTCAAAGGCAAGTAGTTCGGTAAAAAATAATTGTGAGTGCGATAATTTTAGATTTTTAATTTAACATATTACGGGGCAAAAACAAGAAACTGTATTTGTGAGTAATGAATGCATATAATATCGAGTTAAATAAAATAAATCCTCCCCAAATGCCCAGCTACAAATTAAATTCAAAGCAAAACATGTAGTAACCAGAAGCGGATCATTATCATTCAAACATTCAAAGCCAAGATGGTAAATAATATGAAATTCGTGACTCTAAAAATGTTAATAGTTATTAATGAATAACATACAGTTATTTTTCTGCAAAAAAATATAAACGAAGAAACAAGTGAGAAATAGAAGTGAAACATGATAATTTACAGAGATATTGTGCTAAACATAAAGAGAGCAAAATCATTTAGTTCAGGATATACTTCGAACAGGTTGTACTCGTCCATGCAATCCGATTGGTAAATTACCCAAACACAAACTTCATTTTAGACGAACTCATGGAAGCAAGACATAAATGCAAATCAAATCAACGATGCAATCCTTCCTCTACTATCACATACACATTCGAGTTGGTGAATTTAATAAGTTATATTGTCACATTTTTAATGATTTTATATTTTATGTGATTATTAATGTAGTCAATTTTATTATATATATAGTTTCAATGCAATATTCAATGATTATAATAAGAAAAACACAATAACATTGTAGCAAAATTAAATGCTGAAAATGTTGCATTAATTCAATCAATCAATGAGTTTGGTGCATTGTTTGAAAAACAAATGTTAATCAGTTAGTTAGTTTGATGATCCCTACAAATGGGTTTTGCATTGAAGGCCTCTCAACATGACAATATGAAAATCATAAATGTCAAAGTTCAAGGCATTCCCTTGTTGCTATAGCTATTCGCAAGCGCCAAAGCATTGCTTGTTATCTTCTTCACCTTCGTCACCCGACGGGATACATCCGTCTTCACCGGACCCTCCGATACGTCGTTGAATCCTTCCATACACGTCCCCTCGTTGGTGAGCGCCGCGCTCATCCACGTCAGCACGTTGCTCATCTGGAATCGGAACGAGCCAGTGCCGTCTCCGGCCCCGGAGGATCCTATCTGCCGCATCTGCTCTAGTGAGTCGCGGATTTGGTCGACGGCGTCGTCTAATTTCGAGAAGCAGTCATGGACCTCCTTGGCAGCAGGCGAGTTGTCGGCTTCGCGCGTGAGGTTGGAGAGGTAGGAGGCCGCGCTTTGGACCTTCAAGAGGCTAACGGCTATGGCGACGCGAGCCAACTGGCCAGGGTCTTGTTGGACAGCATTGGCGTGCCGAGAGAGGGAACTGTAGCAGACTTTCGGGTAGAGCGTGGTGTTGCAACTCGTCCGGATGAAATCAGTGTTGCCGTCACTTCCGGTGGTTCCTCTGTTTTCTACGGCGGTGGCCGCTGAGAATGTGGCTGCCAGGAAGACGAGGGATAGTAGGAGATGGAGAGGCCGTTGGGTTCTCATTTTTTGGTTTGGTTTGGTTTGGTTCTGTTGTGTTACGATTTGTCTGTTTGTGCAAGTGAGAGCGGTTTATGTAGGCAACAGATTCGCATGAATTTACAAGATGTATGCTATCTTTGGCAGTAACAACGAGAATGCCATCCTACCTTTTCTGTTTGAATTCAAAGATTATCGGTTATTTTTAGAAAAATATCATGCAGTTTAAAATTTAACAACATGAATTTCTTTGCCTAGTCTAAATTTAGCCTCCAGTACAAATGCAGAAAATTCTCACGGTTTTAGAAGATTGAGTTGTAATACGCCGTAAATATTGAAAATTTATTACATGATTTGTTACAAACAATACTCTGTTAAGTGCAATGAGCTGTAGGTTTGTTAAAACCATCTAGATCTTTCTATTAATGTATATTATTATTATATAATAGTGATAAAAAAAATCATATTTTATTTCTCCTTTTTTATTGTTGAGTATATTCTTGTTTCATTTTAGGAACACAGACCTCATTTGTAAGTATATAAGATATTTTATACAATTTGCTTCAATATTCTGATATTGTGCCATGAGTTGTATGTTAGCCATATAGATTTTGTTTAAAAAAAATAAAGAAACTCTTTATAAATTAAAGGGAGATTTTATTGTATTTTAATTTATCTGTATATTTTTTAATAGTTAGATCAATATCTACAATATCTTCATTCCAAACCATTTGAGAAATTGAAGACCACGGAGTTGACCGGGACCCGCAGTAGAAAGGGTGGGACGCTAACCAATACAACAGTACCTTGTCTAAGTTACATAATTAACAAAATCTAAGTTACTAGAATAGGGTTGATAAAGATGGATTTAAATATGGGGATTATTTCTCTATGTAATTGGAAAAGATTTCTTTTATGTTAAGAAACAAAAAAAGTGGAATCCATCAATTAAAAAAAAAAAGGCACATTTTTCAATGTGAGAATAACATGAGAGAGTACTTTTATGAAACATGAGAATATAATTTCACTTTAGATAATTCACAATTCCATTGTAACCATTCTTTTAAAAAGAAAAAAAGAAAAATCATTTATTAGTTTCAGCACTTACTAAACCTTAAGATGATGATAGTTCAGTTGGCGAGTGAGAGTTGATCAGGTAGAGGTGAGAGCATGTGTTCGATCCTCTCCAGTATAATCTTTGGAAAGGGTTTAAAGTCGTAATCCTTGACTTGCTCCGAATAGAATTACTTCTCATGAAGAATAGCTGTGGTTTATCCTAAAAAATAAAAAAAATTAAAAGGTTTCACCAGAAACGATGTTGTTTTGAGAATGAGAGAAAAAAATTATAATTGTAAAGATTAATATAATCTCGGAATAATTAGAATTATAAAAATACATTTTTCTTAATCTTAAAATGATGTTGTTTTGAGCTCATAAGAGATAAGTTATATTTGATGATATGAGAAATATTAAACCCTTTAATAAATAAGTAAAATACAATAAAAATAACAAAGTAATGGAAAGAACTAAAATTACGAACAAAGTGATATACAGGTGAAAAAAAATTTAGAGTAAAGAATAAAATTTGAAATAACGTGTAAAACATGTAATAAAAAAATTATATTTATTAAGGACATAGATGACGCCAATGTTCTGCCCTAAGGACAGAGATCTCTAGTTAAGCGACTAATGGATTAGTCTTGGATCTAGATGCTCTGTTATATATCTATGGGTGAGATACATTTGAGTGTAGCAGATTGTAACACCTCTTATGTAGTCGATATATTAACATCATAATGGTATTAAGCACAACTTGTTTAATTAAATAAACGCGAAAGCTAATTATTAGATTCACAATTAACCATATAATCATAATCTGTTAACATTTTTAATTTTTCCTTATGTATTGCAAAACGCGAAATTAATATCACCTATACTCATTATCATATTTATCGTCAACTATTCTTTTTATGCATCACTTATGTTTGGATTAAATGTCTCACTTGTCCTAATTATCCACGAGATATTTTTCAATTAATAACTTCATAATGAATCATGTAATCTGACATGCTTAAAACATAATGCCTAACAATCCATTGCGTAGACCTTTACCTACTGATCATGGTGTCAAGTAGTAAACAACATAGTATTCATATCCTTACAACACATACTCAAAAGAAATATCAAATGCTTAACAGTATAAGCTTATACATATTTTCAAACAGCAGTAAACAAAACTTATTACGTAATAACATAGACAACCCATATACTCTCAACATCATAATATCATGTCTCATACAAGTAGATATATCAAAATGATAGCAGTAAATATATCATGTCATGCCCAAAATCTTTATCCAGGCCTCTTGCCTTAAGATGCACCCACCTCATTGATCTCAGTGCCTAAAATATGATCCCCACACAAGGTGAGATAATAATCTTAGTAAACTAAAGGTCCTTGAAGGATTCCTCCACCCCTAAGTTCACTTCAGGTGTAAAAGCAGTAAAGCATACATAATGCACATAAATCCAAGCATATTGTTCCCCAGGCTATCAGTCGTCAGCGGAACTCTTAATCCTTCCCCAAGCCCTCGATCGTCACAGGAATATACACTGATCAAGCAATTCTCTAGGACATGGAATGTCACAAGAATGCTCAGATTGATTCGTTCCCCAAGCCCTCAGCCATCACAGAAACTAAGATCAATCACCTGGCTAGGGATCATATCAAGTATGTAACATTCACAAAGTATTTCATTATACCATACTTCATGCAATTACATACACCGCATATAAACCAATACCCCCTAAGAGCACGGTGAAACAAACATGAAATCAACTCCAAGGACCGAAAGCTTACCTTTCACCACAATGTCCTCCAATAAGATCTAGTGTCCAAGAGATCACAATCACAAGCTCTAACAATATTGATGGGACAAAAATTCGTTCCTATCTAAGCCTATTTTGATGGCAAAATACCATCCGTTCCCTCATCTGATGAGCAACTTTAGCACTAAAAGCACATGTTTTATGTCTTTATCACAAAAACACAGTGGGGAACGGAAGGTGACATAATCTTTTGGGAAAATATATAAAAAAGGGAAAGGATTTGGAACATTAATTACACCTGCTTCACTTACTCAATCTCTCTGACCACTTTTCAGGAAACGGTGAAAAGAAGTTTCCAACTTAACACAAGTGGGCAGCACTCAACCAAGGAGAAATGTGCGCAGCAGAGAATAACCAGTTCCTATTGGCCGAAAAGGAAAGCTAGGCATAGGGTGGTCAGAAGGAAAGACAAATCTCAACAAAAACTGTCCTATTCAGCCACGTGCGCCCCTTAAAGCACTGTTCACACCGCCCCTTTCATGCAGTCAAGAAACCAACTCGCAAAGATTTACCAGCTTTCCATTCACTCTTCTACCTATAAATAGGACGTCCCAACACGAAGACAAGCATCTAATTCCTTAAGAAGAGATAACTTAGTTTATTTTATAGTTTTCTTTGTATTTTTTGTACAGTTTTAACTTTAGTTAAGTGACAACACTTCTTCTTCATTCTGTATCACCCACTTGAGACTCCTCACGAGCAACAACCATATTCTCCACTTTTCATTTTGTTGTAATCAAGTTATTTTCATTTAAATACAAGTTATTTCTCTCATTTCCATTCGTTATCTCTGAACTGAATCTCGGGTCTATGGGACTTCAGTTTGAAATAATTATGTTTAAATTAGTAGCCATAGGCTAATCTATCTGTGGAACGGAAAAACTGCAAAGTTCTTAAAGACTTATTTTCGAAACTTTTGTATTTAATCTTTTGAATTTCTCTGGTTAAGTGAGCTATCTTCATTGTGTATCAATGGAAATTGAACACATACTGAGAAAGGAACTTCCATAAGGAAGGAATTTCAGACAGCTTAACCAGAGGAGGAAGGAAGTGTTGTGGAAACAACACTGCTGGTTGCCTTAGGAATAAGGGGCCACCTCGTTCATTTTAAGGTCCTGTACCAAGTACCTGTTGGAGTCAAGGGAGCCATGGGAATATGGAAACTTGTGAGCCATCCAGTCCATAAGCTGAGGAATCAGACGTTGGCATTAAAGAGACTGGAACAAAGACAAAAGTGTTAACTCTTGAGTAGAAATAATAATTATTTAAGAATGGAACAGTGGATCTGTTCCTTTTGTTAAAACTGTTTTACACCATCCATCTTGTTGTCCCTTAATTACTGTTATTACTATTGTTATATTTTTCTGTTATTTATTTAATCTTGTATCTATAAACCTCTCATGAATATTGTTGTTCCTTCCCTCAACGAGAAGGATAACATACATAACGAAGCGATGAGCTGTTTGTTGTCAGGTTGCACCTACTGTTCTTGAGGAACGTTGTCAAGACAGTAGGGAACGTTTGACCAGATAGGTCAATTACTAACTTTTCTTTTCATTTTCATTCTTTGTAAAATAGTATAAGGCATAATTAGAGTTCTATCCTTGTGGGAACGATAATCTGGGCATTAACACTCCCATTTTTTACTTCATGCATGCACTTGCGCACTTGGGTTGAAACTAAGAGAGCAATTGTGTTCTTTCTTAGTGAACTGAGGAACGTCTTCATCATAACATATTTTTCACCCAACAGCTTTTGACCCAACAAGTTTTTGTAACAATATCACAACCTATTTTAGAATTATAAAGATAATTAGAATATGTGCTAGTCCACTACATTGATGTCAACATTATCTTGCATATTCTAATCCACTACATTGATGTCAACATTATCTTTTGCAAGTTATGACGCTTAAGGCTTTTTCCAAAGCCATTAGTATACTTATTCAATTTATGCCTTAAACTCATTTCATAAGGGTCCATACTGGTTTCTTGAGGTTCCATATCCTTAAAATATTGCTGACTAGCACAGTAGAGTCCACAGGTCATCTCCTTGAAGAACAATTAGAAGAAACTGAATTTATTGGCGTAATTGGCATTAAATCATGTCTACCATTTTTAAAATTGGTATTGCAAATCTTTACGATAAATCCTAATATTTTACTATGCTAGACTAGACATCCTAAGCTTTCTAAAGATATATTATATGTCTCAATTGGATTTATATAACTTAGGTATGTCTTTCGCAAATCGACTATTGCAAACCAGACTTTCAACAATAGGACAACGACTTTAAACTCAAACTGGGATTGATCTACCTATGTAAAAATCCTAGAACTTTCCAGAACTAAATATCTTTGAGTTAGATTTAAGTATATTCAAGCCTCACTTGTAATAACCGAATAAAAATAAAATAATAGTAATAATAATCAAAGTAATAATATATAAAATAATAATAATGATAATAATAATATTGATAATAATGATAATAATAGATAAATAAATTATTATTATTATTATTATTATTATATTTTCTATAAATAAATAAATTATTATTATTAAAAATAAGTAAATAAATAAATTTTATTTATGTTACATGTGTGACTACATAAAATTATAAGGGCAACATTAAATGTAGTATATGATAAGTCTTCTGATAATACTATTAGCTTATAAAATTTAAATAACATATGGTAAATATAATATTTAAATCTTAACCTATAAATATAAGAATACATTATAAATATATATTATATCACTAACTATAAATAATAACTAATATGACTATTAATATGAGACATTGATTAGTTAATAAAATATTTAACTGAATGATAGATAAATTATAATAGATATGTACTATTTTATTTTGTTAATTTAATATTATAACAACTGTTAATAAAACCATATGTGTTTAAAATCATAAGGGAAATAAACTATACCAGTGAAAAATATTAATAATAATCAATACATATATATTAAATTATTTTCTTAAAATTTTTAATCACAATAAATTATTTCCAATTAAATATTTACTAAACATCCTAAATTATTACTTAAAAATAATAACAATACTATAATTATTTTATAAGAATTAAATGAATATTATTTATTACTAAAATGAATTAATATATAAAATAATATTATATTAAATATATATATATATATAGGGGCAGGATATTCTTACACCGGTGTAAGAGTTAGAAGTCTTACACTCAATCTTGACCATTGATCCACTTGTATCCAATGGTTCAAGTTATTAAAAAATTTGAGCCCATAGATATAAGTGGGATCAACGGATAAGATTAAGAGTGTAACTTACACTGGTGTAAAATGATCCTAACCCATATATATATATATATATATATATATATATATATATATGAGGTATGATCCTTTGACACTGGTGACAAATATAAAGTTTGACACCTCATCTGAGAGCCGTTAGATCGGAAAAGATCAACGACTCTGATTTGTAAACATGTGATACCATTGATCTTTTTTGATCTAACGGCTCTCAGATGAGGTGTCAAATTTCAAATTTGACACCGGTGTCAAAGGATCCTATCTATATATATATATATATATATATATATATATATATATATATATTGCAAGGAGGGGGCCATGTGGAACACCCCTCCAAAGCCACAATTGCCATGTTTTAATTAATGTGATGTAAGGTAAATGATGTAGTTAGAGTGATGTAAAAAAAAGGAAAGAAAGAAAAACGAAAAAGAAAGAAAGGGGGGATTGAGCACCTAGACATCTATATATATGTTACTTCAAATTTCATTTGCATAAGGAGTGTTAGAAAATTTACGGAGAAGAACGTAATACGTAGGCAAAGAAGACGAATAGATAATAGAAAAAAGAAAAAGGTAATATTGAGAGAGTAAAACTTTCTCTCTATTTTCTTCCTTCCAGTTATATTCTTTTCATTTATTTGTAAAAATTTGTAATGCTGTTATTCTGTCAAAATATTTTTTTAATTTCTTCTCTTATTTAATATTATTTGCATCTATAGTCCTATCTTAATCTTTCTTTTAATTTTATTCTAGCTCTCATGTTATTGTGATTTTCATCAAATTTTAAATTTTCCTTAGCAGTAAGATACAATAAATTATTTGGTACCAAATAAATATTAAAAGGATGTGTAAATTTTAACTCTATGTTACTACTGTGAACTGACCCTCAAAAATTTGGGATCAGATAGTTAGGGTAAGGGACGCCTTATCATGGTTTGAGCTCCGCCATATCATAACTTTTCACAAGTAGAAGACCCACAAAATTGGGAATTAAATTGGCTTCAGTTAAATATTACACAATTTGTTATTATTATTTATTATTTATGTTATTATTTCAGTTATGAAATAAACTTGGGAGATTGATATTTTTCATTATTATGGCTGGAAATAGTTATAGTTTAAACATCTCAATATTACTGAGAATTATCGCACATTTGTTTATTTTGTGCTAACCTTTCCAAAAAACCATAATGCCTAACTTATCTTTTTATAGAGAAGGATGGACTGTGAATATTTATTTTTATGACGATCGTTGAGAATTTTACATAATAGTTGAAAACCAAGGAGTAGCAGCCATATTTCATGCAGGCAGTGTGGAGTCATACACCTATAGGCTAAACTAGAATGAGAAGTATGTAGAATAAATATTGTAACCTGATGTAGTTAGGAATGTAATATATGTGTGGAACTGATGTAAAATATTTAGAGTGTAAAATATTTGTACTGACTTCCATCCATGTATAAACAACGAAGGATGTTAGTATTCCTAGTTGATCTTTCTAGATTTATTTTCTCATCTATTTTTATTTGTTTATTATTATTTCTAAATATATTTAAATATTAGAGGATATTACATTTTATGGTATCAGAGCAGCGGTTCAGGTAAGTAAAAAACCTAAACTATTATAATTGCTTGGTATTTTGTCATAGATCATGCATATTTTAAGTTATTTTAATGAGCCTGATCAACTCACTATCATAAAACAATATATGTAGATCTATGACAGATACAAGGCAGACATCTTCCCCTTTTGAACTAGAAGTTAAGCCAATAACTGATGCGTTTACCCGGGTGGCAGAAGCTCTTAGAGAACAAACTGTAACTAATCAGCAAATTATTCAGGAGTTGAGGGAGGACCGTGCGACCAAAAATCACACCCATAACTCTGAAAGTGAGAGTGGACCTAGAACTGCAAATACTCAAGGAGTACTTTTGAACCTGAAGTTAAGCCAATAACTGATGCGTTTACCCGGGTGGCAGAAGCTCTTAGAGAACAAACTGTAACTAATCAGCAAATTATTCAGGAGTTGAGGGAGGACCGTGCGACCAAAAATCACACCCATAACTCTGAAAGTGAGAGTGGACCTAGAACTGCAAATACTCAAGGAGTACTTAATTCTGATTATAAAGGACTCACTGAATTCCGTAAACATAAACCTTCCACTTTTCGTGGAGATTATAACCCTGAGGCAGCTATAGAATGGGTAAAAGAACTTGAAAAAATATTTCTGGTAATGGATTGTCCTAATACTCATCGTGTAAACTTTGCCACATATTTGTTGATTGGAGAAGCAGAGCATTGGTGGACAAATACCAAAAGATATTTTCAAAACCAAGAACAGAGATTACTTGGACAATCTTTAAAGATGCCTTTTTGGAAAAATATTTTCCTCAGAGTGTAAGAAACAGAAAATAAATAGAATTCCTTCAATTGAAACAAGGAAACATGACTGTAGGAGAATATGTTGCAAAATTTGAGGAATTATCTAGATATTCTAATTATATACAAAATCAACCTAATGAAGAATGGCTGACAACTAAATTTGAATCTGGACTAAAATCTGAACTAAAAAGTATGATAATAGGACACCAAATCAGGAATTTCTCATCATTAATAAACAGGTGTAGAGACATTAAAGCAAGCATGAAGGAAGCTGAGGAGGGAAGAGAGAAAGACAGAGTTTCAAGTCAGAGAAAGAATGATGAAAACAACAAAGGGAGGTTTTCACGGGCACAAAACTTAGGAAATAACTTTGCTAACAACAGAGGAAGGAAGAATACAGGTCAGATGAATCCTCAAATTCAGGTATGTCCAAAATGTAAAAAAAATCATGCTGGAGAATGCCTAGCTGGAAAAGGCGTATGCTTTAAGTGTGGAAAGTCTGGACATATGTTGAGGCAATGTCCTCAGAATCAAGGTCATATTTCATCAACTCAACCTGCAACAAGAGGAACAGTTTTCACTCTTAATGGTCAGGAAGCGGCTCAAGCTTCAAATTTGGTTCAAGGTACTAGTCTAATACATGATTCTCTTATAATTGTACTGTTTGATTCTGGGGCTACTCATTCTTTCATATCCTTATCTTCTACTCAAAAGTTAAAGTTACCAATATCCATTCTATCTTCTTATCTTGAAATCTTTCTTCCTACTGGAGAGAAAATTACCACATTTCAAGTCTGTAAAAATTGTGCTCTTCAAGTCAGAGGGAAAGAGTTTAGAATAGATTTAGTTTGTTTTCCTATGATTGACATTGATGTAGTCCTTGGCATGAATTGGTTGTCTGCAAACTATGTGGTCATTGATTGTCATAACAAAAAGATAATTTTCACAAAAGAGTTAGAACTTCCAAATGAATCTTTATTCTTGTCAACTTCCTAACTTAGGAAAAATTTGTTAGATGGAACACAAGGATATGTTCTCTTTACTCTTTCAGAAGAAAAGGCTAAACCTGATGCAACCAGTATCCTTATTGTCTCTGAATACTCAGAGGTTTTTTTGGATGAAATTCCAGGTTTACCCCCAAACAGAGAAATTGAATTTTCCATTGACCTAATACCTGGAGTAGGGCCAATTTCCATTGCACCTTATAGAATGTCACATGTAGAGCTTGTTGAACTAAAGAAACAATTAGAGGAACTTCTATCAAAACAGTTCATCAGACCAAGTGTGTCACCTTGGGGAGCACTAGCGCTCTTTGTCAAGAAAAAAGATGGAAGTATGAGGTTGTGTGTGGATTATAGGCAACTAAACAAAGTCACCATTAAAAATAAATATCCTTTGCCTCGGATAGATGACCTTTTAGATCAGTTGAGAGGAGCCACAATATTTTCTAAAATAGATATAAGGTCAAGATATCACCAGATCAAAATTAAGACTGAAGATATTCCAACGACAGCCTTTAGGACTAGGTATGGACATTATGAATATCTAGTGATGCCTTTTGGATTAACAAATACTCCAGCAGTATTTATGGATTATATGAATAGAATTTTTAGACCTTACTTATATCAATTTGTAGTGGTATTTATAGATGATATTTTAATATATTCTAGAAATAAAGAGCATAAGGAGCATTTAAGGACAATATTACAAATTTTGAACGATAAGCAATTGTATGCCAAACTTTCAAAGTGTGAATTCTGGATGGAAGAAGTTAAGTTCTTAGGGCATGTTATTTCAAAAGAAGGAGTGACAGTTGATCCTAGTAAAATTGAGGCTGTAATACACTGGGAAAAACCTAAGACTATCACTGAAATCAGAAGTTTTCTAGGATTGACAGGATATTACAGAAGATTTATTAAGGGATTTTCACTATTAGTGTTACCTTTAACTAGATTAACTAGAAAAGGAGTTCCTTTTGTTTGGACACAAGAATTTGAAGATTGTTTTCAAGATTTGAAGAATAAATTGACATCTGCACCAATTTTAATAATCCCTGATCCTATAGGAAAATTTAAAATTTATAGTGATGCATCTAGAAATGGATTAGGATGTGTCTTAATGCAAGAAGGAAAAGTTGTAACTTATGCATCAAGACAATTGAGACCTTTTGAGGAAAATTATCCAACTCATGATTTAGAATTGGCAGCAATAGTTTTTGCTCTTAAGATTTGAAGGTATTATTTGTATGGAGTCAAGTTTGAGGTTTTTAGTGGTCATAAGAGTCTTAAATATTTATTTGACCAAAAAGAATTGAATATGAGGCAAAGAAGGTGGATGGAATTTTTGAAAGACTATGATTTTGAACTTAAATACCATCTAGGAAACGCTGATGTAGTAGCTGATGCTTTAAGCAGAAATTCTCTTCATATGTCACAGTTAATGGTCAAAGAAATGGAGTTGTTGGAAAAACTTAGAGATATGAAATTATATGTGACTGTATTGCCTCGAAGTTTAGGTATTAGTGAAATAAAAATAGATAATGAGTTGATAGATAAAATTAGAAAAGCTCAACAAGAAGATTCTGGTTTAGAAAAATCTGTGAAACAGGAAGGATTTACCAAAGGGGAAGATGGTTTGGTGAAATTTCAAAGAAGAATTATTGTACCTAAGAAGGAAGAATTGATGAAAGAAGTTTTAAATGAGGCGCATAGCAGTAAATTCGCAGTTCATCCTGGTTCCACCAAAATGTATCAAGATTTGAAAATGACATTTTGGTGGCCAGGAATGAAAAAGGATATTGCTGAGTATGTTTCAAAATGTTTAATTTGTCAAAAAGTGAAAATTGAACATCAAAAGCCTTCAGGATTACTTTAATCACTAGACATACCAGAGTGGAAGTGGGAAAGTATAGCTACTGATTTTGTGATGGGTTTACCAAGAACCCAAGATGGGTATGATGCAATTTGGGTAATCATTGATCGATTAACCAAATATGCTCATTTTCTACCAATTAGGACTCAATATTCCATTGAGAGATTAGCCCAACTATATATAAAAGAAATTGTCAAACTTCATGGGGTACCTCTAAGTATTGTGTCAGATAGACACCCTAGATTTACTTATAGATTTTGGGGATATTTACAGCAAGCCTTTGGAACTAAGTTGAGACTTAGTACATCATATCATCCTCAAACTGATGGTCAAATTGAGAGAACCATTCAAACTTTAGAGGATATGCTGAGAGCTTGCATCCTTGAACAAGGAGGTAGTTGGGATATATATCTGCCATTAATAGAATTTGCTTATAATAATAGTTACCACTCTAGTATTGGAATGGCTCCATATGAAGTACTCTATGGAAGAAAGTGTAGATCTCTAATGTGTTGGTATGAAAAAGGGGAAAACAATTATTGGGGCCGGAATTAGTCCAAGAAACCTCGAGACAAATTCAGATGATAAAGGAAAACCTTGAAAAGGCACAAAGCAGACCGAAAAATTATGCTGATAACAGGTGAAAACCTTTGTCTTTTGAAGAAGGAGAACATGTCTTTCTTAAAATTTCTCCTACCACAGGTGTAGGCAAAACCCTCAAAGTTAAAAAATTGAGTCCTAGGTATATTGGTCCTTTTCAAATACTCCGAAAACAAGGCCAATTGCTTACCAACTTGCCTTTCTGCCTCATCTTTCCAATCTCCAAAGTGTTTTTCATGTTTCTCAACTTAGAAAGTATGTCCCAGATCCTTCTCACATTCTCGATATAGACTCAGTACAAGTTAAAGAGAATCTGACTATTAGTACAAGGCCAGCTCAAATTCTTGACAAAAATTCTGAAGTAACTGAGAAATAGGGTGATTCCGTTAATTAAAGTATGTTGGGAAGGACTTTCACCACAGGAAGCCACATGGGAAAAAGAATAAGAGTTACGACAGAGTTATCCAAAATATTTTTTAGAAGGTATGTCTAAATTTTGAGAGCAAAATTTTATTTAGGAGAAGCGAAATGTAATAACCGAATAAAATAAAATAAAATGATAGTAATAATAATCAAAGTAATAATATATAAAATAATAATAATGATAATAATAATATTGATAATAATGATAATAATAGATAAATAAATTATTACTATTATTATTATATTTACTATAAATAAATAAATTATATAAATAAATAAATTATAATTATTAATAAATAAGTAAATAAATAGATTTTATTTATGTTACATGTGTGACTACATAAAATTATAAGGGCAACATTAAATATAGTATATGATAAGTCTTACGATGAATACTGTTAACTTATAAATTTAAATAACATATGGTAAATATAATATTTAAATCTTAACCTGTAAATATAAAAATACATTATAAATATATATTATATCACTAAGTGTAAATAATAACTAATATGACTATTAATATGAGACATTGATTAGTTAATACAATATTTAACTGAATGATAGATAAATTATAATAGATATGTGTTGTTTTATTTAATAATTTAATATTATAACAACAGTTAATAAAATCATATGTGCTTAAAATCATAACGGAAATAAACTATACCAGTGAAAAATATTAATAATGATCAATAAATATATATTAAATTATTTTCTTAAATTTTTTAATCACAGTAAATTATTTCTAATTAAATATTTACAAAACACCCAAAACTATTAATTAAAAATAATAACAATACTATAATTATTTTATAAGAATTAAATGAATATTATTTATTATTATAATGAATTAATATATAAAATAACACACACGCACACACATATATATATATATATATATTTATATGGCAAGGAGGGGGCCACATGGAACACCCCTCCAAAGTCGCAATTGCCATGTTTTAATTAATGTGATGTAAGGTAAATGATGTAGTTACAGTGATGTAAAAAAAAGGAAAGAAAGAAAAATGAAAAAGAAAGAAAGGGGTGATTCAACACCTAGACAAATTTCATTTGCATAAGGAGTATTAGAAAATTTACGGAGAAGAACGTAATACGTAGGCGAAGAAGACGAAGAGATAATAGAAAAAAGAAGAAGGTAATATTGAGATAGTAAAACTTTCTCTCTTTTTTCCTCCTTCCAGTTATATTCTTTTCATTTATTTGTAAAAATTTGTAATGCTGTTATTCTGTCAAAATATTTTTTTAATTTCTTCTCTTATTTAATATTATTTGCATCTATAGTCCTACCTTAATCTTTCTTTTAATTTTATTCTACCTCTCATGTTATTGTGATTTTCATGAAATTTTAAATTTTCCTTAGCAGTAAGATACAATAAATTATTTGGTACCAAATAAATATTAAGAGGATGTGTAAATTTTAACTGTATGTTACTACTGTGAACTGACCCTCAAAAGTTTGAGATCAGATAGTTAGGGCAAGTGACGTCTTATCATGGCTTGAGCTCTGCCATATCATAACTTTTCACAAGTAGGAGACCCACAAAAATGGGAATTAAATTGGCTTCAGTTAAATATTACACAATTTGTTATTATTATTTATTATTTATTTTATTATTTCAGTTATGAAATAAACTTGGGAGATTGATATTTTCCATTATTATGGCTGGAAATGGTTATAGTTTAAACATCTCAATATTACTGAGAATTATCACATGTGTTTATTTTGTGCTAACCTTTCCAAAAAATCATCATGCCTAACTTATCTTTTTATGGAGAAGGATGGACTGTGAATATTTATTTTTATGACGATTGTTGAGAATTTTACATAATAGTTGGAAACCAAGGAGTAGCAGCCATATTCCATGCAGGCAGTGTGGAGTCCTACACCTATAGCTAGACTAGAATGAGAAGTATGTAGAGTAAACATTGTAACCTGATGTAGTTAGGAATTTAATATATGTGTGGAACTGATGTAAAATATTTAAAGTGTAAAATATTTGTACTGACTTCCATCTATGTATAAACAATGAAGGATGTTAGTATTCCGAGTTGTTCTTTCTAGATTTATTTTCTCATCTATTTTTATTTGTTTATTATTATTTATAAATATATTTAAATATTTAAAGGATATTACATCACTCAATTTGGATCTCTCTAGCTCATATTATGACCATTTTACTACAACATATTCCTGCCTAATGAATATGACAACACAACTATCTTAACTTCATGACCAAATTAATTTGCACAAACATTAAAATTGAATTTTGACTTCTACATAAAAGTTTTATCTTAGAGTCTTATCTTTTCAAAATACTTAAGAATGAGCCAAACTGATATCTATAACTCCAGATATGGCCGAATTTTTGAAGCAGGTTCAAAATTTGTAATAGCACTGCCCCAAGGACTTTAGGCACGATTTACAGCCCATTAACAACCAAATCAGATCTCAACCATTACATGAAAGTTGTAGGATACTTCTAAGCTTTTCAAAACACTAAAGTATGTTCAAATCCAAGGTCTACAACTCAAGATGTTATAGACAATGTTCAATAAAAAAAATCACTGTTACAATTCTGCTTTCCCTTCTTTTAACACAAACGAAGAACTCCATTTTTCTTTGCAAAAAAGATTATACAATCATCTCCCAAGATCATTTCAACACTTAACCCATGTTTCCTCATATCATAAACATATAAACCATCGCTAGACTCAACCTTTAACCTACATCATGCCATTTATCATGAAAATCTAAAGAAAGTTCTTGTCTTTCTTACCTAGAAGCTTCAGTCAAGCAAGACAAGTATCCAAGCTTTTAACAATGGAGGAGTGTCACTCTCAACACCAAAACCAGCAATGAAAACACCCCAAGATGGGGTTCTTCTCCCTAAAACTCTAGACTTTAGGTTGTTTTCATGGTGGGTTGATGAAAGATTAATATTGGTGACTGTTTTTTTGCTAGTTTCATGGAGAAAATATAAAACCTTAAGAGAAGAGGCAAGAGACTGCTGTCGTATTAGGATTAATATTTTGTATTAATACTTTCCTTTAGTTATATTAGTTTCCTCTTTCTATTGCCCATTATTAGGCTTTATATAGTATGAGCCTCTTATATGGGTCCATAACAATTGTTATGCAAAGAAAAAAAATCCATTATCAATTTGTTTTTTATATAAGTATCAATTTTTTTACCTAGTGAACAGTTAAATGAAGATCAATAATAATGTGAAGAAAGAAAATTAAAAGGAGAGAATAAAGGTACGTTGAGATTGGTAATTTATAGTTAATTTAGTGTGAAAATGTTGTTGCAGGGTGAGGGTGAAATAGAGCAAAAAGGAGCATTGTTGTTAAAAACTAGTATAAAAATGTAAAAACTTACGTTTTTACTGAAGTCCGTGTTAAAAAGCAAGTAAAACCGTTTCTTAGTAAAAATGGATAAAAATGCCGCGTAAACACATAAAAATGATAAAAATATAAGTTTTTATGTTTTTACTTAAACTAAAAAATTGAACCGGGTCAACTTTTAACCCGTGACCCAGTTTTATTTTTAAAAAAATAATCCTATTTCCCATTTTCCCCTAATGAAAATGCACAACATCTTCTTCTAGCTATCTAAAAAAAAGGCTGAACTATAATAATTAAGTATTTTTAAACTCTTTTGTGTTTTTGAACTTATATCTTATATAATCATGTCATATGTGACTTATATCTTTTAAATATGAAATTGTCCCTTTAATTTTAAGTAATGACTTATGTGATATTTACCTTTTGACCACCCCTTTCTGTGTTTATGTAGAAATTCAATTTTGACAATATTAAAAGGTAGAGTTAATGAAAGGAGGTTGGGGCTAAGGAATTAAACTTTCAAATGGTTGGGATTGGAGTATTTTTAATGCGGGAGGGGTGAATAGGGAAGGAGGATTTTGTCTTTTTCAATCTTATCTATTTGATGCATACTTTATCTTGAACAATTAATGCACCAAAATCTTAATGGTAAAACTCAATCAATAAAATAACCTAAATTAAAAGAGAAAATATATATGGAATTAAAAAAAATATACATTATTAGATGAAGAAATAAATTTTAAATTAGAAAAACACGTGTAAAATTTTTAAAGAACAAAGCAATGTGCTAATTAAAGAAGGATAATAATAAAAGAATTAAATTACTATTAAATAAATTGACTCAAATTTAAGAGGTGAAGTGAATTAAATATAACTTCTAGTGGCAAGTGGAATTGGTCTGATTTAAATATTTTGTGTTATGTATTCAATTCGCATAGTTATATATATATAAAAAAAAAACTTCCAACCTTTTGAAAAATATAGATGACTTAAATCATGTTACTATTGACACTAATGATACAATTAAGAATGATGTTACTAATATACAATTATCTCTTATATATGATTTCATTACTCCTTTATTTATGTTATAATCTTATATATTAACATTTTTTGTATTAGATATACCGAAGGAGAATAAGAATTTTTCCTCATATATCTTCTCTATTTTGTTGTCTTCATGTATCTCCCGCATCTCTCCTCTTAATTTTATAACACAGCCTAATTATTGTACATGATTGGTTGTGTCTACAGAAGTAACTACACAGACACTCTCTTCTATTCTATGCAATGTGGTGTGGGCATTTCAATGCAAAATAGTCACAAACACAAAGACAGCGAGACCAACTCAACCAAATCTTCTAGTTCCAGACCAGAGATCCTTACTATGGGAACTACCTGTTTCACAGCTACAAATGTTGTTCCCAAACCTCAAAAGTTTTCTGGGAATTTCTCTAACCTCTGTGATAACGCTCTGTGTCTGGGGTTCCTCAATTTTAGTTCCCCCTTCTCTCACTCCAACTTGGGTAGCAGAGTAAAGTTGACATCTTTTTCAATGTCTAGGGTAACCCATTTGCAGGTTTCGCAAGATGCACTCACACCCACTGAAGAATCAGTGTCTTCCTCTTCTCGTGTAATCGGAGAACATGACTTGCTCATTGTGGGTCCCGGGGTTCTTGGTCGTTTGGTAGCTCAAAAATGGCGAGAGGTATTGTTTCATTTTCTTTCTTTCTTTATTTGTGTATCTATTAATTATGTAATGTTAGCTCATGCTAATTTTTATTTGTAAACATAGCATTAGGACAATTGTGTAACATCAACATCAACATCAAAAACACCTTTATCCCAAATTGTGTAACGTTGAGAGTTTTTTTTTTTTAACTTTTTTCTTCTTTACATTTGTTATGATTTATTGGCATTGTTATTATAAGTATTCAGTAGCTTCTACCTCTATGTATGCAAGCAGGAAATTCCAGGTTGTCAAGTTTATGGACAGACTATGACCACTAATCATCACAATGAGTTGATTCAAATGGGTATTAATCCGTCTTTGAACTGGACAGAAGCTACTCACAAATTTCCAAATGTCATTTATTGTGCTCCACCTTCCCGGACCCCTGACTATGCTGGTAACGTTAGGTGAGAAATGTTAAGAGTTAATTCCATCATTTTGTATATGTTAGTGAAAGGACAAAAGGGCATGACAAAATGCTAATGAATTTGTTCCAGGACTTGGTTATGTGTAATGTGTTAGTTTGGTTATTTCTAGTCTTTTAGTCGTCCAAGTTATGCTAATGAACACCTTTGTACTGACTAACCTCTTGAGGTGTATACTTCACTCTGCAAACCACTCCCCATTAAACCCTGACTAGCGAGGGTAAGGGTGAGACCAATCCTTGTATACAGCTTTACTTTTACATATTTACAAAGAAACTAATATCCAGAGTTGAAGTCATGATCTTTCAGTCACAAAGGAGCAGCTTGACCACTGCTCCAGGCTTGCCCTCTCACACTTCACTCTACAAACAGTTTCTAAAATCCAACAAGTAAGTTGAATTTGCATTGATATTTGTTATGGGGTTTTGATGTTTCCATGTTGGTTAAATATCATGGATAAGGTTTTAAGAACACCAATATGTATTTTCATTGCAAATCTTTTTAATATGATGGTTGTACTATATCTTAAAATTACATGAATAAACACTATATCATTTATAGAAGATTGTGAACATTATCGTGTAACATAGCTTCAAAAGATATCATTCATGCTAGAAACTTTTTTACCCAGAATGCTCCTGAATTCTGCTTAATGAACCCCTGAAACTTGATAATTCTGGCATTGCACATATGTTAAATCTATATTTTTGTTCTAAATTATTTTTTTTTTCTTTTGTGCTATGTGCTTCATTATGTCAATTGAACTATTGGGTTTTGACCCAAATTCCTCTTTTGATAAATAGAGATTGTTTCCCATTTACTAAAATAATCATATTTTGAATTGTTGTTAATGTTAAGATTATGGAAGATGTAAGAGATTTGATCTAATAGGAAGCTAAGAAAATTCTTATCTTGATAAGGATAGAGAGTGAGAGTGATCGATTGCCATGTAAATTGTAGTGGGATATAAATACTTGTTTTGTAGTGATCATGTCAAATTTGTTCATGATTTGTTTATGATGATTTTCCCTAATTATTATTATTTATCAATGAATGTGAAGAAGGGGATGGGGTTTTCCCAAACACTGACAAACCCTAAAAAAAGTACACATTGAATTGAATATTGCTAGATAAAGAACAATCATGAATATTATTGTAGTATTTCTCTGATTACTTAAGTGACTCACTCACATATAGAATTTTGGTATTCATCATAGATAATTATCTATCAACATCTTATCAGTTTTTAAGTTTAAAAGGTGTACCCAAGGAATAAGATATACTAAAACAAAAACATGATGTGGGAAGGATGTACTATTAATTGCATGCCATCCCAGAATCTTCAATCTTTATGAAGAAGTTGATCGATTGGTTGCATGCTTACTTAAATCTTGTTCAGAGGACGGACAAGGGCATCCAATTTAATGTATACCATTTAAACGTTTTGCTTTTGATGGTTTACATCATCTTCGTATAATAATATTGTACTGGTTGTTCAGATCAACTAGGATGGTCTAAGACTGCTTCATTCATACAAAGAAAATGATATTTACTTGTTGAAAGGAAAATATGAGTAGTATAGTAGTTGTATTATTAACACATGTTCATATGGATCGTCAACCAATCAGGCTAGCTGCGTTAAGCTGGAATGGTGAAGGTTCTTTCTTATTTACATCAAGCAGTGCTCCATATGATTGTAATGATAATGGACCATGTGATGAGGTGAGTCATAAATCCAAACTGTCATATTGTTTTGCTCTTAGTCACCTTTTTTTCTTTGTTTTGATGTTAATTGAGGAGATAATTCCAGTCTACATGATACAAGCTTCTTATTTCAAATAATAGTATAATGCACAAAATTGTTTTAATTGCTTAACTTATGCAGTTGCATTACTTCTATTCCTATGTATCTTGATCACATTTATGAACTTGAAGGGTCAGATTTTCCCTTTCTGTGGAGCATAGATGTATGTTGATTTATCCTAATGGGATATACTTTATTTTAGGATACTCCAGTTGTGCCAATTGGGAGGAACCCCAGGATTGATGTCCTTCTAAAAGCTGAAAATGTGGTACTGGAGTTTGGTGGTTGTGTTCAAAGATTGGCAGGACTTTATATATCCTTTATGGGATTTAAATTATTAGATGCAAGAATTTTTTAATCTGAGTGATAATTGCTGTTATGCTTTTATCTCATGGCAACCTTGACGAATTCCACAAAGCAGATAGAGGCGCCCACAATTATTACTTAGAAAAGGGCATTGTTGATAGCCGTCCTGATCACATCCTGAATCTGATACATTATGATGTAAGAATGCCATTTCATCTTATTATTTCTGTATTTACTTTACTTAATTTTCCTATAATTTCTTTATAATACTATTGACCTATTGAAGTTTATTCTGTTGGTAAGAAATAAAGATAGCTCGATAATGAGAAAAAGGGGAGGATAGCTAATGAGCTTCAATTAATAAACTTAGTCAGCCAATTTAACTGATTTTTTCAAGAAATGTGGACTTTGCAACTAGAAACAGATTATATCCATTTAAAACTGTTAGTGGTTTAAATATATTTAAATGAACGAAACAGAAAACAGAACATGGAATGTGCTGAACTGGAGGAAACTGAGCAAGCACAAAAAACCAGTATGATGCAGAGGCAAACTGAAAATAAGTCAAAAGCTTAGTTCGTCGTTGGATTAGCTTATTTTGTGTTTAGAAAAGCTTATAATAAAAATGTTGCAAAGAGAACTTTTAGCTGAAAAGGTTTTTTTTTTTAGGGTTATCAAGCATGGGCATAAAGAATAAAGTTATCAAGCTAAAATGTAAGCATTTGGAATTTAAGTAGCAATATAATAGTAACATTCTGTACTAGTTTGACCCTGAAATTAGGACCTCCGTCATTCCACTTATCTATTGGGATTTTTACTGGTTAATTAATGTTCTCTTAATCCACCATAGCCTCTCCAATAGTGTTTGGATACGGTTTCAGGGCAGTGTGATGTTCTCAATATTTGATGCTTTAAGTTGTCTGAACTTAGCTCTTGAGCTTGCTCATCTCATGCTTCAAGGAATTTCTAGAAAAGTGTTACTTTGACTGCCCCTTAGCATTCTTACCACCCAACAAGAGCATTGGAGCTTGTCAAATTTCTGTATTTTGGAGCTTCTTGAGATTACCCAACTTATAGTACGAGGTCACTTGTGTTATTTACAGATATACTTGAATGCTTCTAGCTTTGGTTTGTGAAATTTGAGTTTTTTTGTTTTTGTTTTTTTAAATTATAAAAATTAGCCTTCTTGGCTTTGAGCATGCATAGTGCAAGGCTCAATTAAACACTAGTAAACGCTTTCGGAAAATGAAAACAATGTTTATGGTCACCACATTATTTAAAAACTAGGTTCTGTAGAAACCTTGGGCTACCATATTCTAGTTGAGGTTGTCCCCTCTGTTTGCTTTCTCAATTTTAATCCTGCCAATTCTTTATGAAGTCTGTATTTCATGCTGAGACATATATTACTTCCTTTCAATACTCCTTTGATATTTTCTCCTATACTTTGCATTCTTTAGCCTATTTCAGTATTTCTACTCATTTAGTAGTGGTGATTATGATAAGGTTAAAAATGGTGCTCATTTTGACATACTTCCACACCAGGATGCAGCTTCCCTCTCAGTTGCAATCTTGAAGGAAAAATTCCGTGGACAGATTTTCTTGGGTTGTGATAATCATCCTTTGTCTAGGTTAGGTGCTTTTTCTTTAACTTGTCAAATGGCATTCTTATCCTCTGATTATTCTTGTAGTATTTCTATTTAAAGTTCTGATGCCAATCTAACAGATTGTTCTGATCTCTCTTTTTTTTTTTTTTTTTTGGTAAAGAACAATCTTACACTCCTCGCATGTTTGCAGGCAAGAAATGATGGATCTAGTTAATAAAAGTGGGAAATTCAGCAAGATTTTTGATAAATTTACTGGTGAGTTTTATGTATCATAGTGAAACTTGATGTTGGGCCACACACCTGATGGGAGGATGTTGGAAATATTCAAGTGTGAGTGGTGTGAAACATTGGTTAGACATAGACCAAATGAGGATCATATAAGTGCAAAAGATCCATTGATCTATAGCCAATGAGTTTTGGGTTGAGATTTGATGTCAATCCTGTGATTTTTATTTTGGCCAATTTGTCAAGGTATCCTTTGCTATGGTTTTTGGAAGCCCTCACACCATTCCAACAAAACTTAATATCTAATGGACTGAGGGTCTACTGTCATTACTTTATTATGAATTGAGTTGATCTCTGATGTTATCATGTTCACTTGTCTTGTTTATGTATTACTTTTGATTTTAAAAGAATAATTATTTTTTATCTTTACCTTTATAGGAACTGATGGGCCTCTAGGTAAGAGATTAAACAACACAAGAACCCGCCAGGTAGCTGGCTGGGAGCCTAAGTACCCTAGCTTTGCTAGTTTTCTGGAGAGCATCTGACAGATTCCTGAGTGTATCTTTGCTGTTGACTCTGATTTATGCGGAAAATGCAATACAGTGGTGCCTTAGGGAATGTTTGCTGTAGATGGAAGAGCTCATACACGCCTGAACTCTGAAGTGTGTACATTTTCCTATTTCTTCATATTTGACGTTGTTTAGAAGGGTGATCACTTATTGAATTGTCTTAAAATTTGGTGATTTAACCACTTTCATGTTGCATGCGTACTATAGATGTAACAAGTTAGCACTTAGCACTCATTTTTTTGTGAATGACAGATTCTTGCGTAGGAACTTCCTACATGAGGCATTCAAATCAGAATTTGAGATGTGTAATGTTACATGGGACATGTTAGAAAATATTGGTCTTAGAATACAAATGTTGATTTGAATGCTTAAGAAGTTCTTACCAAAGAATTTCTCTATGGGAAACATCATCGAGTGAAAATTATTTGTTGGTTGATTAATGCATTAATTCTGAAGTAATCGAATGACGTATTTTAATAATATTATAATTCCCCAATCTGTAGAAGAGAAAGCAGTAAGTCAGGGATATTTACAATAAAACCGACTCCCATAGGGCTATAGAGAGAGAAACTGTTAACCCAACCTGCTATGCCACACATTCATATCTAGCATGTGGACAGTCCCACTATTGTTCATTCACGCCACCATGGAGAGAAAAATGCATTGCAAGTTTAACTGGGCATCCAACTTATGCTATCATTCTTATTGATATTCTAGTAACATTGATTGCAACAAATTCCAAGCAATATGAAATGATAAAAAGAACCGTAAATTAGAACCATTCGCCAAAAATTATATCCTGATTGCAGGAAACGTGTACATCTCAATACAGAAGCAAATACACTCCTTCATTTGCCTTAATAGAAATTGTTTCTTTCACCCTATCCTAAAATGAATATGATCAACTCCCGAGGGTAGTTCAGTTGGCAACTTAGCTTTCAAGGGTTTGCTTGAGTTAGGGGTTCAAACTCTGTCTTAAGTAAATTCTTGAAAAATCTTTGGGGGCCAGAGGATGTGTTTCCATCCTCAAATGGAGGATTAGTCTCATCCTTCCTCCGGTAGCGAATCTCAATACACTCGTTGTTCCAATGAGGAGTTAGCCTACAGGACCGTATCCCGAGGGCAAAGTGACCGGAGGAGGTTGAATGAAGATACTTCCAGATTATACCAAAAAAAATATATATATATATATGATCACCTACTATAAAAAGGTCACTGCCATGTTGCCCGTGCTGCTCATGCCACTTTAAAGCTCACTGACAATTGCTGATAGTACTTATTTTGCTGCTTAAAAAATACGAAATAAATTTCATTGCAAAATTTTAAAACTAATTTATCTACAGTAAGAACATGTGTAAAAGAAATACAACAAAACGAGTCATACCATGTCTGACACACACAGAGAGAGACTTTACTCGGTGCTACCTCAAAATGACTTGTCTTATAGTAAATGTATCACTAGTTTGTTTTAGTTGAGGTCAATTTCTTTGAAGAGCGGCCATTGCTGCTTAGATCGTCTGTATAGTCATTGAAAACAAGCAAAAAGTTCCTTAAATTTAGTCCCCATTTTTTCTTATAATCCTATTCAGTGTCCACATTTTGGTGAAAGTTAAATTGTGAAAGTTTCTTCATGAAGAAATTCTGTTCAGACTGGGGTTATATGAACCCAGCATCTAATTTGATGCGTTATCTAGTAGCAGTTTTAAGTCTCAAGTTTTTATTTGAGATTATGTGATTAGTCTCACCGCCCTTAACTCACTAACATCAATTTCTTTGTGTAGATTACAATAAATTTAAACTTTTTTCTTTAAATTATATTATAATTATGGTTACGGAATAAAAATTTACAATGTTGCTATTTAATGTGTTTTGCTTTATTTAATTTACAATGTTCTCTTCATAGTTGCATGTAGCTAGGTTGATTCTTACTTGCATCCACTTCATCCCAGATGACACGCACGCGTGAATAGTAGGTGACCTCGCTGCTTAACCGTTGAGAGGCTCAATTTGAGATGATAAATTCGCTATATAATTCCACTCAATACCGATCCTTAATTTCCTCCCACAAGTTCTTTGCATTGTCAAAGTAATGAACGAAAGGTTCTGTTGGCGCACGAGAAATCTCTACTATGATTGTACCAGCGAAAGTGTGTTAATAAATAAACTTGATTTTCTTCACAAAAATAAAAAATAAAAAATAAAAAAAATAAACTTGATTTAGTTTGTGGTCTATTGGGCTTAGTATACATTTAGCTCAACATCTAGAAATATTCAAGAGTTATCTAGCCCAAATTCTAGAATAATCAACTCTAGATGTCTCCGTCAAAATATCTAGAGAATAGTTGTATCTAGAAACCACCATCATAAATATTTAGGCTAGGAGATTATAGAAAATTCTAGAGAATAATTTGTAGTCCTTAGATGAGAATTGTGTTGGCACAATCCTAGCCATTGGTTAAGGAGATGCCACTAGTATAAATAGGTGTGTCCTCCATCATTTTGTAACAAGCCAAAACAAGCCAAAAAGAAAAAGAGTTGTGTAGTAATAAAAGTGTTCTCTTCCTCCATATCTTTCTATAACCTTTACTTTTCTCAAATATCCTCCTCCCAACAAAGTGATATTAGAGCCTTAAGATCCTTTCTAGAGAAATGGCAAGTAGCAACATGGTTCCTTTCCAAGTCCCTATGCTCACCAAGAGCAACTATGATAATTGGAGCATCAAGATGAAGGCCCTCCTTGGATCACAAGATGTGTGAGAAATGGTAGAGAAAGGCTACGATGAGCCACAAGAAGGAGTTACTCTATCCCAAGCTCAAAGGGATAGCTTGAAGGATTCAAGAAAGAGAGACAAGAAAGCTCTCTATCTCATCTATCAAGGATTGGATGAAGATGCTTTTGAGAAGATTTCGGAGGCAGCCATCGCAAAAAAAGCATGGGAGAAGCTACAAACATCTTACAAGGGTACTGAGCCGGTCAAGAAGGTACGTCTTCAAACTCTAAGAAGTGAGTTTGAAACTTTACACATGAAAGATGCCGAAAGTATCTCCGATTATTTTTCTAGAGTCTTGACGGTGACTATTCAATTAAAAAGAAATGGTGAAAAGATAGATGATGTAAAATTATGGAGAAAAGTTTGCGATCTTTAGATTCGAAATTCGATCATATTGTCACTGTCAAAGAAGAAACAAAAGATTTGGAAGCCATGACAATAGAGAAACTTTTGGGCTCTTTACAAGCATATGAGGAGAAGCAAAAGAAGAAGCAAGGGGTTGGTGAACAATTACTCAAAACACAACTCAACTTCAAAGAAAAGGAAGAAGACTTTGGCAACACAAGAGGACGAGGAGGATATCCTGGTCGAGGAAGAGATCGTGGACGTGAAAGAGTAGGCTTCAACAACTATGCCAATGAAGATCGAAGAGAGAGCTCAACAAGAGGTCGTGGAAAAGGTGGCTCGCAACCAAGACGTGACAAGTCTCAAATCAAATGCTACAGCTGTCAAAGGTTCGACCATTATGCTTATGAATGTAGAGCTCCTACAAGAAAATTTGAGAAGAAGGCGAACTATGTGGAGGAAAGGAGTCAAGAAGATGGCATGATGCGTAAAATCGGCAAGTGCACCGATCGTACCAAGTAATAAAGAGTGAGTAGAGTATCGTCTGCACGAGGATTGAGGCACCTAAGTTGTTATAACTATTCCTCTCTTGTTGGATTAATCAAAATAGGTTGAGAGCAATTGTGGTTTATAAAATAAACTAAAAAAATTAAAGGAAAAATGTAAATGATTCCAAAAGTGCTTTCAGAAAACAAAAGATTAAGGATGGAGAAAATATTTGAGAAAATATTGCGGTAAAGAGAAACAAACACCTTTCTGATCCCCACCTTGCAACTTAGATTACGTTTACATTTACCTATTCAATCGATCGAACAATTCATCATCTTTTATATGATTAGTTAAGCCCTAATCCCTTAGTGATCTTAACCTTGTCAACTCTATTAGAATCCTAATCCCTTAGAAATCCCTTTTCGAGTTAACCCTTAGAATCAATGAACCTTTAACGTTCGCTGTTCATGTAGCCTATCCCTAGTGCATACATGAACAGTTATCTTATTCTTTGTCAGGAATTAGAATTCCAACATCCCTATCGAAAACCCTAACCCTCGCAATCCTACTAGATTGATAAGTTCCAATAGAATTATAAAATGAAGAACAAGAAAAGATAAACTCAATTAAAATAGATAAACATAAATTTCAGCCAAGGTACAAGGGGTTCACATCAAGGGTTGTGACCCTTACCAGAATGATAAAACTAGCCAGACATGTTCATGTCTGACAAAATAATAGTAAAAGAAAATAGCATTTAAAACCTAGAAGAGAAAAGAAAGATGAAGCTCTTCCGTCTTGATGATCGAATCCTTGAATCTCCAAGAAGCTCCAAGGAATCTCCACTCTCTTTGTTGTTTTTCTCTTCTTGATTGTCCAAAAGTTCCTTCTTCTTCTGTTTCTGATCCTTTTATTAGGTTTTGGGAAAATCTGTTTTCACTTGCACTCCAATTGGGCCTTATTTTGGCTGATTCGCAGTAAAAATTATATCGCCCACGCACGGGGCGCCAAGCCCGGCGCCCCAAACTTGGGAGAAACAGAAGCTGAATCCGTCAACGGCGCCCCGGGCGCCAACTCTGGAGTGTCGTGCGCCACCTCCTGCGCTCCGGGCGCCAGGTTGGCGCGCCGTGCTCCACCTCCTGCGCGACGTGCCCGGCCGAAACAGAAGCAAATAGTCGCTTTGGCGCCCCGTGCTCCAGGTACCGCGCCCCGTGCGCCAACCTCCGCGCGTCGTGCGCCAGCGAGAAATTTGGTTTCTCCGTTTTTGCTCCTTTTTGCAGCGTTTCCTGCTATTTAACATATAACTTGAGTGAGAGCATGATTGAGAAGGAATAATCAATATTTCTTGCATTTAATGACTATTTTCACACATTTATGATTAATTCCTTGCTTCTTTTAAGTTAGAAAACATTATCTGCTAGACTCACATCATGGCACTCTGTTGATGGTACACAATGACAATGTAGGAGAACAAGAGAATACATGGTATCTAGACACAGAATCAAGCAATTCAGAATTAGAATTCGACATTCAAAATGAATTGGAGTCAGAGAAATCAGAGACTAAGGAAGAAGAAGAAGAACATCAAGAAGAAACTGAAGTTGAAACTGAAGTTGAAACTGAAGTTGATAATATTGATGATATGGAAAAAGATACAGAAGCTGCTGAGTGGATAAATAAATTCGATTTGATGAAAAAACATGAAGAAAAAAAGGAGGAGAAGGTGACAACGAGCGTAGTGGTGATCCTGACGACGTCGATGATGATGATGAGGAACGTGGGGAAGAAGAGGAGAATGAAGCAGTACTAACACTGCCAGAATCAAAGGCAGAACCCCAAAGAAATTTTATATTGGATGAAACAATGACAACCAAGAAAAAGCATACAGCAACTGAAGAAATGAAAGTTGAAGGAATATTCTTTAGAAATGTTGATGACTCAGAAGGGCAGACAGTTCAATATGGAAATGATCAAACTCCTCCACCAAGTGCTACTCCAACAACTCTTACATCTACACCATCAACAGGAAGAAGCAACATCAACAAAGAAATTAAACAGAAAGTGAAGCCAAGGAGCAGTAGCAACAAGTCAAGGGGAGTACCAACAAAGAAGACAAACAAAGGAGGAATGATTCCAATAAAAGAAAAACAAACTCTCATTGATGTGCCAGAAAAGCAAAAGAAAGAAGATATTTTGGAGAATGAGCAAAGGGAAAAACCAAGGATTACTTGGTCAAATTTAGCAGAGATCGTGTATGTACCGGAGACGCCACAAACACCGATAAAAATTGTTTGTCTTTCACCAATCCCAAAGCCACCGGACAAATGTGTTTTAAAAATATGATTGGTTTACAAAATCAAGTTTAGGGGGGGTGTTGAATAAATAAACTTGATTTAGTTTTTGGTCCATTGGGCTTAGTATATATCTAGCCCAACATCTAGAAATATCCAAGAGTTATCTAGCCCAAATTCTAGAATAATCAACTCTAGATGTCTCCATCAAAATATCTAGAGAATAGTTGTATCTAGAAACCACCATCATAAATATCTAGGCCAGGAGATTATAAAAAATTCTAGAGAATAATTTGTAGCCCTTAGATGAGAATTGTGTTGGCACAATCCTAGCCATTGGTTAAGGAGGTGCCACTAGTATAAATAGGTGTGTCCTCCATCATTTTGTAACAAGCCAAAAAAAGCCAAAAAGAAAAAGAGTTGTGTAGTAATAAAAGTGTTCTCTTCCTCCATATCTTTCTATAACCTTTACTTTTCTCAAATATCCTCCTCCAACAAAGGGCACATGTCCAAGAAATAAATGAGTGTGTTATATCTAGAATTATTGCTCCCACGGATCAAGTATTGCTGTCTTAAATTAAATGAATTATAATTAAACTTAAGCAGTAAACAAAGGATGTCAACAACAATGTTAGAAAAGAATGAAAATTATAAAGGCTCATTTGTTCCTCCTCAATCACATATCTGTTTAGTATAACTAATAATAAAACTTGAAATAAACTAAATTGTCTTCTACTAATCACTCTTCACATCCATGAAGCTAAGTCTAAGTTTCCCAGGTGTGACTAGCTCCTTCGCCATTTGAACCTACAATATGTTCCCAAAGGGATGAGATACGATCTAAATAATTCAAAAGATTTTGAGGACCTATCCTCACCTTGATTCACTTTCATACATAAAAGGTTAGACATTCTACAAAATAATAATCATCATGCATACATACATAATCGAACATAAGCATCTCATAATATTTATAACAATATAATAACAACTATCACCACTCAAGAGTGTCTCAATCATCTCAGATTACTCCTTGAGCTGACCTCTTAAAGAATTTGTATCTGATCTCGATACTTCCAAGAGTCGTTGCTCTTAGACTTAATTCCCCTAAGCAAACCCCGTGCTTTGCCAAATCTTTTAGCAATAACAAACACAAACAATTCAAAACATATGATAATTGCTCATAAAACTCGTAGCATGAATTATTATATTCTTCTTTATCTAGTATAAGGCATTACTTATTATTATAGTAGTTACGACTGCAAATTTTTCCAGAACTGATGAGGACTTTCCTTTCTATAATTTCTAACGCCTTCTCTATCATAGTTCTTGTGGTTTTGGGTATGTAGGCAGTGGTTAATTTAGAGACCTTAGTTTTAAATGTATCTTGAGGGACCATTGTTTGAGTCACAATCGATGCTCACTCTCCCCTTTCTTATCGATGAATTGTGCAGTCTGACCACTTATGTCAATAATAACCACTTGATATATATATATAGAGGTAGGATCCTTTGATATCAGTGTCAAATTTTAAATTTGACACCTCATCTGAGAGTCGTTAGATCCAAAAAGATCAACGACTCTGATTTGTAAGCATATAACACCATTGATTTTTTTAGATCTAACGGCTCTCAGATGAGGCGTCAAATTTCAACACCAGTGTTAAAGGATCCTACCTCATATATATATATATATATGATGGTACATGAGAATTGAACATATAATAACCTAATAAAAATTAGAACACGTAACCTAATACAAACTATCTAAACCCATCACTATTAGACCAATGCTAATGACTTAGCCACTTGATATTTCCATGCTAGCGTCTGTGATTCAATGAATGCAAAATAATAGAGTAATAAATGTGTGTGTCGTTTTCTTTTTCTTTTTCCTTTTTGTATAAAAACATGTACAAATGTATAAGACAACTAACGTGTCCTATTAGTTCATTGTTTGGTTCATCACTCAGCACATGGACCCGAGTTCCATTATGCATGTATATATGTTCTTTCATGACAACATGAAAGTAATAGGGTGTTACCTTTCTTCCGTCCTTAAAAATGAATTCCTCGAATTCAAAAAGCTAACAATACCTTACACAGATATGGATACTTCATACGTTAGAACTCGTTCAATTCACATGTGGCTGCTTCCTTGCCCATATTAATTTTGCCAATAATTAACTTCAATATATTTTAATTTCAATCATATCTTTAAAGGCTTTAAATCCCCGAAATTCCAAGAAAGATGATATAGCATAGTTGAAAAGTCTAGATGTAAAACAACTGTCTAAATTTGAGAAAAATATTAAACTTCCACACCAAAAATTATTTTACGTAAGTTCTTGATCTTAGTAACTTAAAGTTTTTATTAAGAAGCTAAACACAATTCAGGCTCGTCACAATTTTGTATATATATCAAGAGCTAAGGTTCACTCTTTACTCAACAATCATATATGATAATGAACACGAAGTTACCGTCAAGGAACAAAACAAAATGAGAGATATGAATCCCTTTGATCAAGGTAAAGAAAATTACAATCTCAGATTAGTACCTGATTCTTCCTTTTTCCTTTTGTCTCTAGGATACTGGACCACTTGGCTCATTGGTAAATTACGTTCTAGTACAAGACCTTGCAGTTGATCAAAGTTGATCAATAAGTTGATCAACATTAGAAGCAGGTATCATAAGACGACGTGTCATGACTTGAGGTGAAAATCCTTGTTCCACCGCTCGATCCAGGAAAGAAAGTAGGACATCAAAGAAACCATTAACATTTTGTTTCTGGTGAAAGTTAGTATTTGCCAAAGACACAATAACAGCTTCTAGAGTTTCCAGTCCACCAGGCATAGCAATAAAAGCATCGATATTTTGAAGAATGTGTACTATATGCTTGTGTGTGCTCCATACCTTTAACTCCATACCAAGGGTAAAATTGGGCTTATTGTAGTTAATCTTCTTCCTGAGAAAGACTTTGATTGTAACATCATCATCAATAATCCGGACATCAACCTCATTGTCTTTGGATTTTCTCTGGAGCCATGAGGTCCTTATGCACCTATCTGGGTCACCAAAAGGCTTTATGTTACAGCTCTTTGCATATCTTTTCTTCTCCACCAATAATTTGAGCTTATTGACTGTTCTAATCAGCTCTCTTATATAATCAATGACATCACCCACCACAGAAGCTCTATCAATCTGTGTTAAACCAAACTCAGACAACCTATTAGCTTGATTCATAAACAAATATATAATAACATATTAGTTAGAAATTTCATAGATGCAGTGTACCTTGGTGGGGTTTGGTATAAGACTCCTCAAGATTTTGTATTTTTCATTCAATTGCTCTCTTCTTTGTTTCTCAGCTGCAAAAAGTGTGGTAGCTTTTCCTTCCCTTCCTTTGCCAACAGAAGCTGTGACCCTGATGAATTCAAGTACTCCCATGTCAAGATAGGACAGCTCCTCCACAGAAAGCCTGAGATTCTCTTCAAGGCTATTATTATTGCTGTTTGTGGTGTTGTTGCCTGCAACCATAAGTGGTGGGGGTGATGGTTCTGGCAGAGTTTGAGGAAAGCTGTCTTTTAGAGAGCTGACACCTTCTGCCATTGTGTTGGGATCAAAGCAACCAGTTTGCTCATCCATATTTGGCCTGTCTCCAGCATTCATTGGTTTTTGTCTGCAGTAGTTGACACAAATCAACAGAATCAAAATTTTGAAATAAATAAATAGAACATACCATGTGAGTGAATGCAAAAATATCACATAGGAAAATACCCTAAGAAAGGAAAAGCAAACAAAAGAAAGAAAGAAGGGAAAGGAAAAGACAGAATAAAATGGTTAAACGCCACAAATCAACCACCAGAAGCAGCCCTTCATTTTGAACATTCACTCAATAATATATTTGAAATTTGATCTTTTGAATCTTGTTTTGCTGAGGTTTTTCTAATGAACAATTTAGAAATTTGATGCCCTTAAATCAAGGAGAAAGTAATTGCTGTTATTGTAGTTGTAAGTTACCTACACTTTAAGGGGAAAAAAGAAAGAAAGAAAGAAAGAAAATACTAGATAATATGCAGACTAACACTTCAATATGGACAATGTGGGAGAGAGGGATTTGGAAATTTTCCCTCTTCTTTTGAGTGTGATTCCAAAGAGAGAGTTTGTGGTAAGAAAGGATGAGACAAGGTAGAGAGATGTTGAATAAACGTTAAATGTGGAGTTATGTGTAAGTTTAATTTTTAATGGGTTTAATTCAGCAATCAATTTAGTTTTTAATGAGTTTAATTCAGCAAACGTTAAATGTCAGTTTTATGTTTTTAAGTTTCTGAAATTATGTGAGTTTATTGTGATGTTAAGTGTCTTTATTGTAGAGTTACAAGTTTTGTAATTTAAATCTATTGTTTGAATGAAAAAGTTAAGACTTCTGCCTTAGTAAAAATCATTTGTTTTACTCTTCTCCTAACAAATTGGTATCAGAGCTATGGAAAGGGGGAGTGATATGGCACTACCTAAGTTGACGAAGGAGAACTACGAGAATTGGAGCATCCAGATGAAGGCTCTTCTCGGATCCCAGGACGCTTGGGAGAATGTTCAAGCAGGTTTTGTAGAACCACAGGATACTGGAGGCTATTCGGCGGCTCAAACTAAAGCGTTGAAAGAGACGCGTGCAAAAGACAAGCTGGCGTTATTCATGCTCTTCCGAGCTGTAGACGAATCCGGGTTCGAGAAGATAGCAAATTGTGAGACCTCAAAGGCAGCCTGGGACATCTTGGCAAATGTCTATAGAGGAGCTAACCGGGTTAAACAAGTCCGGCTTCAAACCCTTCGTGCCGAGTTGGAGGGAATGAAGATGAAGGACACAGAAGGAGTATCCTGGTTCGTTGCCCGGGTTCAAGGAATTGTGAACCAGTTGAAACGGAATGGAGAAGATATACCTGACACCAGAGTGGTGGAGAAAATCTTGAGATCTTTGACAAACCAGTTCGAAAACGTGGTTTGTGCGATAGAGGAGTCCAAGGATCTGTCTACACTCACCATTGACGAGTTGGCGGGTTCCCTTGAAGCGCATGAACAAAGAAAGAAGAAGAAGGAGGAAACTCTTGAGCAGGTACTTCAGACCAAAACAACAATTAAAGATGAGAAGATGCTCTATTCTCAAAGTTTCCGAGGTAGAGGACGTGGCTGCAGTGGACGAGGTACTAGCCGTGGTGGTAGAGGTCGAGGCCGAAGTCAAGAAGTGTATGGTGATGAGGTAGGACAGTCAAATCAACAAAACTGGAGAGGACGAGGACGAGGTCGACGAGGAGGTCGGTCACATTATTCAAACATCGAGTGTCACAAATGTGGAAAGTTTGGTCACTATGCGAAAGATTGTAACTCGGACAAGTGTTACAACTGTGGCAAAGTCGGACATTTCGCAAGAGAATGCAGAGAGGAGAAAAAGGTGGAGGAGACGTCCAACCTAGCCACAGAAGGTGAGATGAAGGATGGTGTCTTGTTAATGACACACAGTGAAGGAAGTCCTGACGATGACATGGAGTGGTATCTTGACACGGGTGCGAGCAACCACATGTGCGGACATAAACACTTCTTCAAGGAGATGATAAAAGTGGAAACCGGACATGTTTCGTTCGGGGATGCCTCAAAGGTTGAGGTAAAAGGCCGAGGTACGATCTGTTTCCTACAAAAGGACGGGTTAATTGGCTCAATTCGAGATGTGTACTATGTACCCGACCTAAAAAGCAATATTTTAAGCATGGGTCAACTGATGGAGAAAGGTTACTCGGTTATTATGAAAGATCGGGTATTGTATTTGAAAGATGAGCAAGGTCGGATGATAGTCCGAGTTCAAATGGGTAAGAATCGTATGTATAAACTGAATTTGAAATGTGTACAGGTTGAATGTTTACAAGCCGAGGTAGAAGATAAGGCGTCACTTTGGCATCTCCGGTTTGGTCACCTACATTATGGTGGTCTAACCAAGTTGGCAGAGAAAAAGATGGTGGACGGGTTACCTGACATAAACTTTGAAGGAAAGTTTTGTGAGAGTTGTGTACTTGGCAAGCATGCCAGGACCACGTTTCAGAAGATGGCAAGATTCCGGGCTAAGCAACCTCTGGAACTAATACATACCGACTTGTGTGGACCCATCAATCCGGGTTCCTTCAGCGGTAAGAAGTATTTTATTTCCTTTATTGATGATTTCTCACGGAAAACTTGGGTTTACTTTCTGAAGGAGAAGTCCGAGGTGTTTGATGTGTTCAAAAAGTTCAAGGTGATGATTGAGAAAGCAACATGAAGCTATATCAAATCGGTGCGGTCTGGCAGAGGTGGGGAATATACCTCAACAGCGTTTATGTCGTTTTGTGAGGAACAGGGGATAAGGAGGTTTCTAACAGCACCATACTCACCACAACAGAATGACGTGGCTGAAAGGAAGAACCGGACTATTCTTGACATGGTTCGGTCAATGCTGAAGAACAAAAGGATGCCGAAGGAATTTTGGGCGGAAGTTGTGCAGTGTGCTGTGTATGTGCAGAACCGATGTCCACATTCAAGCTTGGATGACAAAACACCACAGGAAGCATGGAGCGGTCAAAAGCCTTCAGTGGCTCATCTCAGAGTTTTTGGTAGTGTGGCCTATGCACACATACCGGACCAGCTTAGAACCAAGCTCGAGGATAAAAGCAAGAAATATGTTTTTATTGGATATGATGAAAAAACAAAGGGGTATAAGCTGTTTGACCCCATCAACAAGAAAGTCATAGTGAGCAGAGATGTAAAGCTCAATGAAGCAAATGAGTGGGACTGGAGCAATTCATCTGAGATAAACTTTGAAGACAGAATCACAACACAAATTATCAACCCGGCAAGTCCTGAAGCTTCTGATGATGAAGACGAGGTACGACAACCCAGGATGCGGAGCATACAAGACATATATGAGTCAACAAGTGAGGTACATTTTGTTTGTCTTCTTGCAGATTCTGAAAATATAAGCTTTGAAGAAGCCATCCGAGATAAGAAATGGCAAGACGCCATGGATGAGGAGATAGAAGCCATTGACCGAAATAACACATGGGAGTTAGCCGAGCTACCAAAAGGAAGTCGGCCCATTGGAGTGAAGTGGGTGTTCAAGAAGAAGATGAATGCTCAAGGGGAGATAGAACGATATAAAGCTCGGCTAGTTGCAAAAGGTTATAAGCAGAAGGCTGGAATTGACTATGACGAGGTGTTTGCCCCTGTTACAAGGATGGAGACAATTCGGCTACTCATCTCACAGGCTGCTCAATACAGATGGCCAATACATCAAATGGATGTAAAGTCGGCATTCCTGAATGGTGTTCTTGAAGAAGAAGTTTATGTGGAACAACCGCCGGGCTACATGAAGGCAGGAGAAGAGAAGAAGGTGCTGAGATTGAAGAAAGCACTTTACGGGTTGCAGCAAGCACCACGAGCATGGAATGCTCGTATTGACAAATATTTCAAGGAGAATGGACTTGAACAGTGTCCATATGAACATGCTGTTTATGTCAAGAAAAATGGAGGAGACTTGTTAATTGTGGCTCTTTATGTTGACGACCTCATTTTTATGGGAAACAATGTCAAGATGATACAAGAGTTCAAGAGCACAATGACAAGAGAGTTCGAAATGACAGATCTCAGTTTTATGAAGTTCTTTCTCGGTTTGGAAGTAAAACAAAATGAGAAGGGAATCTTCGTGTCACAGGAGGCTTATGCAAAAAAGATTTTGAAAAAGTACAAGATGGAAGATTGCAACCCGGTTTCAACACCAATGGAACCCGGTTCAAAACTTTCTAAGTTTGATGGAGGAGACCGTGTTGATGCAAGCAAGTACAGAAGTTTGGTGGGAAGCCTACGCTATCTCACATGCACGAGGCCGGATATCTCGTAGAGTGTCGGCATAGTAAGTCGATTCATGGAGGAGCCAAGATACACACATTGGAAGGCGGTAAAGAGAATTCTGAGGTATGTTCAAGGTACAGTTTCACACGGGTTACACTACTCGACCTCGACAAAATACAAGTTGATTGGATATTCTGACAGTGATTGGTGTGGAGACGTAGATGATCGAAAGAGCACGGCTGGTTATGTGTTTTTCATGGGCAACACGGCATTCACTTGGATTTCGAAGAAGCAACCTATTGTGACACTGTCGACATGTGAAGCTGAATATGTAGCTGCATCTTGGTGTGTTTGTCATGCAATGTGGCTCAGGAATTTGCTAAGCAAGCTGGAGGAAAAACAAGTCGGCCAAACTGTGATCCGAATTGACAATAAGTCGGCTATAGAGCTAGCCAAGAACCCGGTAAATCATGAAAGAAGCAAGCATATTGACGTCCGATTTCACTTCATCCGGGATCAAGTAAAGGAAGGAAATGTGGAGCTAACACATGTGACCAGTCAAGAGCAAGTCGCGGATATCTTCACGAAACCGCTACCGACGGTACTCCTTGACAACTACAAGAAATTGATCGGCATGAAGGATGGCAGAAGCATTTAAGTTTACGGGGGAGTTTTGTTGAATAAACGTTAAATGTGGAGTTATGTGTCAGTTTAATTTTTAATGGGTTTAATTCAGCAATCAATTTAGTTTTTAATGGGTTTAATTCAGCAAACGTTAAATGTCAGTTTTATGTTTTTAAGTTTCTGAAATTATGTGAGTTTATTGTGATGTTAAGTGTCTTTATTGTAGAGTTACAAGTTTTGTAATTTAAATCTATTGTTTGAATGAAAAAGTTACGACTTCTGCCTTAGTAAAAATCATTTGTTTTACTCTTCTCCTAACAAGAGAGAGGTGGGAACGATGGCGGTACTAAAAATGGAAAATATCTCATGAGTTAGAGGTAGGAACGATGGTGGTACTAGAAATTTGAAGAAACTGGGGTTGTTCGGCTTTTTTACCACTATAGCTTTTTTTTAATAATTAATTATCAAATTGACTCTATTTATAAACTATTTCAAAAATTTAACCTCTCCAGAAAATATAACACCAATCTGCCCCTGTTTGACCATTGACCATGAAGCCTACCCGGGTACACCCCTCCCTACTCGAATATATTTCTTGAATCTGGAAAAATGTTTGAATTATTTACCCGGGTAGAGAGGGGTGTACCCGGGTAAATAATCCAATAGGTAGTGCCAAGGAAAACCAATTACAAATAAGCTTCCCATTTTTTAAAGAAACAAAAAAACTAAGATTCTTGAAGACAAAACAGAAGCAATCAAAGCACAAAGTTCCAAAGTAGGAACGAGTATACAACAGAATATGAATCAAATACAAGGAAGCAGTGACCAATGAATAAGACCCTAACATGTCAATCATATCTTGGAAATAAATCAACCTCAGAAACAGAATCTAATATGAATATGAATTTCGTATGAGATCACCATGTATGGTTCCCGATAAAGTACAAGCATCAAAAGCAAACGTATAACCATAAAATATTTAATTATAGTTGATTCGGGAATTGGGAAGAACAAAATTTTCACACAAATTTTTTTTTTTTTTTTTTGATAACAAATTTTCACACAAAATTTTCAGTCCCATCCCAGTTTACCTTTTTCGCCAAGCTCACAAAATCATTGAGAAAGTAAAGAGTACACGCGTAGAACAGCTACATACACACAAACAAGATGAAATAAGTGAAAATATTCTACTAGCTTTCTTGGAATTTCTCATAAACCAAACTAAGGCACGATACATGTAGAAAGTAGAAACTGCAAAAAAAAGTATGATTATTTACCCGGGTACACCCCTCTCTACCCGGGTAAATAATTCAAACATTTTCCCAGATTCAAGAAATATACCCGGGTAGGTAAAAAATTTCAAAATATACCCGGGTAGATAGGGGTGTACCCGGGTAGGCTTCATGGTCAACGGTCAAACAGGGACAGATTGATGTTATGTTTTCTGGAGAGGTTAAATTTTTAAAATAGTTTATAAATAGGGTCAATTTGATAATTAATTATTAAAAAAAAATTATAATGGTCAAAAAGCCGGGGTTGTTCAGTTACAAGCATTTCAGTCAGATTCTCCCTTCCAGGGTCCCACATGCTTAGGTTCATGAGAAATTTTGTACAATTGATAAGAGTAATTAAGAAAACTACTATAAATATATGAGATTTTGACATTCTTAATTTATACATAACGGTTATATTTACTATCTATTTTTTGTTTATAATCTCTTACAATTATATTTTAATCGTTGATTTTTGTCATAAATAATAACTATTAATTGATAAAAATCAACAGTTAAGATACAATAAAAAGTTCTAAACTAAAATAAGTTCTAACTATATCGTTCCTCTAATTCCTATATAAAAAGAGATTGTTATCAAAATAAAATTATAAGATACTGTCTATGTATAATTTTAGTTTCTTATATTTCACGACCCTCTGCGATTTTTAATACACCTCTATTAATTAATGTTTCAATCTACCTATTCTCATGCATCCGAATTTCTCAATACTCATATTAATTTATGTTATACAAGAACTTATCACAGGCAATTACTTTTTTTACAATTGTTTACTATTAAAAGCAAATATTTTTTACATTTTTTCAATCTAATATATAACTTTACAGAATCATGATATTAATTTAAAATGTGAATTTATTAATAAAATAAAAAACTATTACAATCTGTACGTTCCATCCTCTTCCTATTCTGTGGTCTAGTGATCTACCACCTGCTTGGTATTGTTGGATCAGTATCCGAGTCATTTAAATAGAAAATCTGAATTAAATCTAAAAATACCCAAATCATACATTTCATTGAATTGACGATAAAATTTAGATACATTTTTTGTAGTATTATTGTGCATGTACCTAGGAACTTTTAAGTCTTACTTCTCATCTCATTCGTTTATAGACGAAAATCAACAGTTGTCATTTGTAGTGTAATTGATAATTTATTAATTAATATGACTTCCTAAATTATAACCGTTAGATGGGCGAAAATCAATGATTAAGATGGAGAGTAAGACTTGTAAGTCTTACTTTAAAGTCAAAATATCTCTCTCGTGTATATATATATATATATATATATATATATATATATATATATATATATATATAGGGGCAGGGGTAAGAATTAGAAGTCTTACACTCAATCTTGTCCATTGATCCATTTGTATCCAATGGCTCACATTACTTAAAAATTTGAGCCCTTAGATATAAGTGGGATCAACGGATAAGATTGAGAGTGTAACTTACACTGGTGTAAGATGATCCTGCCCACACACACACACACACACATATATATATATATATGCGAAATCGACAAGTATACCGTTCATTTCAAGTAATAAAGTGATAAGTAGAGTATCATTCTCACGAGGATTAATGCACCAAGTACTAGTTTAACTATTCCCCTTAAGTTGAAAAATAAAAATTGATTTTGGTTGTGAAGTAATTGAGTGTTTATAATTTAAAAACAGAATTTAAAATAAAATAATATTTAAAAACAGAATTTAAAAACAATTAATTTCTAACGCTTCCAAGAAAAGATCAAGAACGCAAGAAGTATTGATGAAAAATTTATAAAACGGATGTATCCAGGATACACTTCATCTCTGATCCTCCCTTATATTCCTATATTGTATTTTATAATTAATTAATTCGTTTGTTCAGAAAATTCATTATTTCCCTATAAAATAGTTGAACTCTAATGTCTTAGTAATTTCAACCCTTTAACCCAATCAGAATTCTAATGTCTTAGTAATTCTTCTTGAGTTAAGCATTAAACAAATGAATTATGAGTCTGCAATTTATGTAAGCCTATGTATAGATCATACACAAATTGTTATTCTACCCTTTTTCAGATTTAAACCTCAATATGTCTATTGTGAATTCTAATCCTCAAAGCCTTATAATTTAGAGTGGCCAATTCTAAACAGGATATGAAAAAATTAACACAGGTAGAATAAAACAAACTAACTAATTAAATTATAAAAACAATATAGAAAAATATAAAGAATTCACATTGGGTCCGTGATCCCAACTACAAAAAGAAATTAGCCAGACATAGCTGGCTTAAACAATAAAAAGAATTCATAAAAGTAATAAAGAAGAAGAAGAAGAATCAATGATCTCCGGTCTTCAACTCCGTCGGAATCTTGATCTCCAGCTTGAGCCTCCAAGAATTCTTTCCATCCAAAGATTCCTTGTCTCTTGCGTGAGGGAGTGTGTTAGATAATAATATAAACCATTAAAAATGCCCTTCACTCAACACCTTAAGGTTTTGGGTTTTGGGTTGAAGGTAAGAATAGTAAGTCTTACATCAAATCTTAACCATTGATTTTCTGCATCTAACCATTAAGATTTATTAGGTCTCTCTCATTAATTAATTTTTAATTCCCAATAAATCTCAACCGTTTGATGCACGGAAATCAAAGATTAAGATTTGATGTAAGATTTATTATTCTTATACCGGTGTAAGTTGATCATATCCCATATATATATATATATATATATTTGAATATTTAAAAAAGAGAGCGGTAATGCTATATATATACAAAAACATTTTTCTCACGGACCTGAATACTTGGAAACTAAAATCATAGTCGTTTGTTTCCAAAAAATAAAATAAAAATTATAGTAGTTCAAATCATTATATCTATGTTTAATATTTTAAATAGCATATCCGGGAGAAAAGAAAAAAGGGTTTAATAAAGAATTAGTAGGAGTAATAGTGAATCAATTGGTAGTTGAGATTATATATGCACAAGCTTGCTAGAAACGGGGGCATAGCTACTATTAAACCGTGTAGAGAAAAGTTGCCATTGTGCTATATAGTTAAAAATTTAAACGTAATTTTGCAAGGAACAATGATACATGCATGTTATCAAATTGATTGTTGATTGCCTTTCTTTCTTTTTTTTATTGTCCTTTTGAGAACAGTTGTTGTATGAATGTAATGTAACTATAACCTTGTTGATGTTACTGTTGACAAACTCGGCAAGTGCACCGGTCGTACAAGTAATAAAGTGATAAGAAAGTTGTCGATCCCACGAGGACTAATGACCAAGCAATAATATATTTATTTAACTAAAGTTGGATCGATCATTAAAGGTTTTCTTGAGGATATTATGATTAAATTAAAAGCAGAATTTATAAAACTATTTTTGGGTTTTTAATAATTTAGAAATTAAATTCAGAATTAATTAAAGCTTAGAAATTGAGTTTAGATTTTTAATAAAAAGACGTAGTTAGGATTCAACTTCCCCAATGATTTCTTAACGAGTTTGCCTACTCTTACGATTACATTCAAGATTAAATTATTAACAGCTCTTTCTATAATTAACTAAATCTCAATCCCTTGGTAATTTAATTTTTTATTCTAATCCAAAGCCTAATCCCTTAGTACTTTTTCATAAAACAAGCATTAACGCAAGAACTCACAGTTATAAAATTCACAAGTCTATCCCTAGATCATGCAAATTCCAGCAATCAACCAATCAGAATCACATACCAACATTCCTATTGTCATATATGACTCATGTGTTTATCTACGAGTGATCAAGTCATAAATAAAACTAAGCATAAATATCAGATTGATTGCATAATTTAGAAACAAGAATGTAATTCATAAGAATAAACAAACATCAACTAAGAACCCATTGGTTCTGTATCTTCCTAACCACTAAAAGTAAATTAGCTAGACATAATTATAAATGCAGAATTGAAATAAACAGTAAAAGAAATAAGGTTCATCGTAAAACTTGATTAATGGAGACTATCAATGATGCAAATTGCATTCATTCCTTTTCCTCTGCAACGCTCCATCATTCCTTTTCACTCCTGCCTTTGTTTGTCTCTGACTTCGTCTTTCTTCGCGTTCCAGAATGATCATCAGTGTTTCCTTCGCGTTGCATTTAAAGGGAAAATATGGGCTTTAATTTCCTGGATCCGCTCGCTCCATCGATCGCCTATGCTAAGACCTTAGCGAGCTGCTGGCCATTTTGTTGGCTCTAGCTAGTGACTTTGCTAGCTGCTGGCCATTTTGTTGGCTCTATCTAGTGACTTTGCTAGCTGCTCGCCCACTTGCTCGCTTTAGCGAGCAGTGGAGCTAGCGTTACAATTTTTATTTTATTATTTAATTTCTGATTTTCCCATTGCTCTGCGGATTTGTTGCCTCGTCTTGGTACTTTGTTACTCCAGTATTCCAGTCTCAACAACCTGAAACAACAACAAATATTTAGAATTTGTTTATTTGTTGGCAATTCATTCTGTTTTACTATTTTATTGTTTTAACACTATATTTTTAACTATTTTATTAATTATTTGAACTCTTTTTAGCCATAAAAACATAGTGTCTTAGACACTTATCAAAACATTCCCAGATTTACTCATTGAAGTCCTCAGCAATGAATTGAATTAAAAACATGGAATAATATAAGCATGCTTAATATAAAACTAGGCAATACATCAATTTATGAATGATCAGACTTAGACAAAAAAATAATAGGATTTTTAAGAACAAACAATTAACTAAGCAGACTTGAAAGTAAGCAAGTTATAAAATCAAAGTATAAGTTCATTCAATCAAGCATAAACACTGAGTTTTAACACATCCCTCACTAGATATATCCAGTCACTCATCACTCATCTGTCTAAGGGTAAGTGTTTCACTCAAATTTTCACTGTATCAATATTTTCATAAGCTTGATAATATTCTTAATTTCCATAATTAATTCACATGCACAAAGATCAAGAGGTCTTTATTCAGGTTGTAATGGGACTGGGCTGAAGGTAAGATAAATAAGGAAAAACTAGGTAAAACAATTAAATACAGAAAGATCATGGTAAAGTGTAAACACTCAAACAATAATCCTTTTTCTCCTTTCCTTCCTCCTTTTTCTTTTTCAACACTTTTATTTCTTTTTCTGTGTTTTTCTTTTCTTTTTCCAACCTCCAATACTTTTCTCTTTTTCATTTTCATTTTTCAACACTTTTATTTGCATAGAAACAATAAATAAATTTTTTATTTTTCACCATTTTCCAACCTTTGCTTTTGCTCCATTCACCTAACCTCCTTTTTCACCACTTTTGAATTACATGATAAAGTATTCATGTTTACACCCTACCATTAAATTTCTATAATTCAATCTTATTTAAGGTAGATGTGTATGTTGAGTGGCTAATTATGATAACAGGTATTAAGAACAGAAAAGGCTTAGGCTCAAAGGGCTAAACAAAGGAAATCCTAATGGTTGGCTTTTTTGGCTAACTAGCTAAAACAATAAAATTCCTCAATCATTTCAAACATGCATGCAAACAATTACTTCAAGGAGAAACAAAGCAAGTTCTGGTAATATTTTCAACAGTGAAATGCACACTGAAAAGAATTTTTCTGTTTAGGCTCAAACCTCACGGTTATATGTGTGCAATTCAGTAATTTATGCTCTTTCTCAATCACTCATACTGTAATTTTATTATTCTTACTGACTCTTAGACTAACTCAATCAATGCTTATTCTTAAAATAAAAAATATATTCTAAGTCATCACATCATAAATTAATTTTTTTACTGAACAATTCTAACTTAGCATGATTTAATAATCCAGACAGAAAGAAGAAACAATAAAATAAAGAGGAATAAGGAAAAGAATTTTCCCTGTTTTTTTGAAAAATTTTGCGGCTCTTCTCATCACAGGGATCATAGTTGTACCAACTGCTACTATATATATATATATGGTGCAGTGCGTCTCCATTCCCAGATTTAGGAATTTGCTGTCCTCAGCAATTAATAAATCAAAAAGAAAGAACTGCACACATCATCTCAAAAATATCATCAGATAAAGTCAGTAGTAGCAATCATGCTCACAACAGAGTGAGAAAATAAAATCTGTACATCACCAGAGTCATCACTAATCAAAACAGATAAACAAAAGAAAAATAAAACTAAAATAATTAACTTAAAAGCGATAAATTCTTAGGCTGCCTCCTAAGAGCGCTTGTTTAACGTCATTAGCTTGACGTTACATCTCCATTAATCATGGCGGCTTGTAGCCGGAATTCAAAGATGATGCCATTCCTTTTATCATAAATATTGCTTTGCCATAATAGTACTCTCGTGCATATGGGCGAGAAGGTTTGGCCTCAAGAACTCTATACTTAGTCTTGATGTTTGCCATCTTCACCTCCGGCTTGCAACTCTCATCTGGCTTATGATCTTTATTTTCTTCTTCTTCAGCCCTCTTTTCCTCAATAAAGTAAATTTTCTCTGGCTGAGTTGTAGGTGGTGGAGTCTCTTTTTCAAACATTCTGAGAATAGCCCTTTCTCCTTCCACCCTTAAGATCAACTCACCTTTAGGCACATCAATTAGTGCTTCGGAGGTTGCTAAGAAAGGTCTCCCAAAGATCATGGGAATAGTAGCGTCCTCCTCTATATCCAAGATAACAAAGTCCATCGGGAAGATGAACTTGTCCACCTTAACAAGTATGTCCTCTATTACTCCATATGCTTGCTTGGTGGAACAGTCAGCTAGTTGCATCGGCTTCACTTCTGTGATTCCCAGCTTTTTCATCATAGATAATGGCATTACGTTGATGCTAGCTCCTAAATCACATAAAAATCTCTCTATTGTCATCGAGCCAATCGTGCAAGGGATACTAAAACTCCCTGGATCCTTTAATTTCGGAGGTAAATTCTTCTGCGTGATTGCACCACACTCCTCTGTCAAAATAGTGGATCCTTCTACTGTGAGCTTCCGCTTCTTAGTTAGGATCTCTTTTAGAAACTTAGCATATGATGGCATTTTCTCTAAAGCTTCCGCAAAAGGGATATTGATGTGCAGCTTCTTAAAAATCTCTAAGAATTTAGAGAAATTTTTCTTCTGCTCGTGCTGCTGTAACCTCTGAGGATAAGGAGCCTTAACATACGGGTTATCCCCCAACACTTTCATTCTTTCTTCTAAAGAAGGCTTCTTTATTACTTTTTTACGTGAGGTGTCATTTAATGGTCCTCCAATAATTGTGACATCTCTATCGACATGATCATCAACTTTTTCTTCAGCAGGATTTTCCTTCTCTGCATCTTTTTCACTACTCGGTGCAGCTATTGGTATTTCCACACTTTCCCTTGTAATGATGGCATTACATTGTTCCTTGGGATTAATAATTGTATTACTAGGAAGGTTCCTGGAGGCCTCTCAGCCATCTGTTTGGCAAGCTGACCAATCTGAATTTCCAGATTCTTTATGGAAGCTTCTTGATTCTTAAAAGATGCTCTCGTTTCTTCTGCGAAATTTGTTTGAGACTGGGCCATCTTTTCAAATGCAACTTCCCAAGCGGCCTTCTGATTAGGTTGATCTTGTTGGAAATTCGTATTATTTTGGTGATGCCCAGATTTGTATGACAGACCAGGATGGTTTCTCCAGTTCGGATTATACGTATTTCCATAAGGATTTTCTCTCCTCTGGTTATTCCAGATTCCATGAACCTGAGCCGGATCAATTGTTACTGTAGCGTCACAGTTTTCAGGAGTGTGTGGTCCACCACAAGTGTCGCAAACTACAGGAAAATGCGAATTAACTGCAGAGATTTGATTTTGGGTAAAGAGTTTAACAAGTGAATCTAACCTTTGATCCATCTTGTCTTGTTTGGCTAACATAGCGTCGTACCCGTCTAACTGCAATACTCATTTCTTAGGTTGAACTGGTGTGACCTCGTTATCTTCAGATGCCATCTTTTCAATCAGTTCAATAGCCCTTCTGGGAGTGATTTCTCTGATACTCCCTCCAGCTGCAGCGTTAAGAAGTACTCAATAAGTCGGAGTAACTCCTTTGTAGAAAATTCGGACCTTCTCGCCATTAGATAAAATGTATTGGGGACATCTCCTGATTAGTTCTTTAAATCTTCCCCATCCTACGCACAGAGATTCGCCTTCGAGTTGCTTGAAGTTGTCAATTTGTTCCTTCAACTCAGAGAATCGGGATAATGGGAAGAACTTCTTTTGGAATTTCTCAACCAAATCTTCCCACGTAGCAATGCTATTAGTAGGTTGTAATTCCAGCCAATTAAGTGCTCTTCCTTTTAAAGAAAAGGGAAACAACAGTAAACAGATTTCTTCAGGAGGAACCCCATTAGCTTTATTGAGGCTACACAATTGTAAGAATTTAGTAATGTGGCGGTTTGGGTCTTCGATCGGGTCTCCTTTGAATAGATTACTTTGAATTAAATTAAGGAAGGAGGCTTTTATTTCGAAGTTGTTGGCATAGATTTGAGGTCTCCTAATACTCGCAGTCGGATGTGAGAAATTAGGGTTTAAGAAGTGACTCATCAGTTCTTCGGGTGGATTTTGGTTTTCCTCGGCCATGACTAGTCCTTCCGCAGAATTGGAGCTCGATGCGTCTTGTGTCTTCTTTGCGGTCAAACATTTCCTATTTGTTCTTTCTAAACGTCCTAACTCCGGTTCGTACTGTAGGTCACTGGGATCAACAATGCCTGCAGATGCATAAACCAGAAAACTAAGGCTCAGTGGACCAACTAACGAAAACCACTAACTAAACAAAAAATTTAAAATTTAAAGCAAACAAATTAAAATAAAATAACTAAATAAACTAAATAACAATAAAAACAATAAAATATTAAACTAACACAGTAAAATAAATAACAATAAAATAAAATGATCCAATCTATAATTTGATAAATAAAATTAATGTTGATTAAATCAGTCCCCGGCAACGGCGCCAAAAACTTGTTGACAAACTCGGCAAGTGCAATGGTCGTACAAGTAATAAAGTGATAAGAAAGTTGTCGATCCCACGAGGACTGATGACCAAACAATAATATATTTATTTAACTAAAGTTGGATCGATCATTAAAGGTTTTCTTGAGGATATTGTGATTAAATTAAAAGCAGAATTTATAAAACTATTTTTGGGTTTTTAATAATTTAGAAATTAAATTCAGAATTAATTAAAGCTTAGAAATTGAGTTTAGATTTTTAATAAAAAGACGTAGTTAGGATTCAACTTCCCCAATGATTTCTTAACGAGTTTGCCTACTCTTACGATTACATTCAAGATTAAATTATTAACAGCTCTTTCTATAATTAACTAAATCTCAATCCCTTGGTAATTTAATTCTTTATTCTAATCCAAAGCCTAATCCCTTAGTACTTTTTCATAAAACAAGCATTAACGCAAGAACTCACAGTTATAAAATTCACAAGTCTATCCCTAGATCATGCAAATTCCAGCAATCAACTAATCAGAATCGCATACCAACATCCCTATTGTCATATATGACTCATGTGTTTATCTACGAGTGATCAAGTCATAAATAAAACTAAGAATAAATATCAGATTGATTGCATAATTTAGAAACAAGAATGTAATTCATAAGAATAAACAAAAATAAACTAAGAACTCATTGGTTGTGTATCTTCCTAACCACTAAAAGTAAATTAGCTAGACATAATTATAAATGCAGAATTGAAATAAACAGTAAAAGAAATAAGGTTCATCGTAAAACTTGATTAATGGAGACTATCAATGATGCAAATTGCATTCATTCATTTTCCTCTGCAACGCTCCATCATTCCTTTTCACTCCTGCCTTTGTCTTTCTTCGCGTTCCAGAATGATCATCAGTGTTTCCTTTGCGTTGCATTTAAAGGGAAAATATGGGCTTTAATTTCCTGGATCCGCTCGCTCCATCGGTCGCCTATGCTAAGACCTTAGCGAGCTGCTGGCCATTTTGCTCGCTCTAGCTAGTGACTTTGCTAGCTGCTCGCCCACTTGCTCGCTTTAGCTAGCAGTGGAGCTAGCGTTACAATTTTTATTTTATTTATTATTTAATTTCTGATTTCCCCATTGCTCTGCGGATTCGTTGCCTCGTCTTGGTACTTTGTTACTCCAGTATTCCAGTCTCAACAACCTGAAACAACAACAAATATTTAGAATTTGTTTATTTGTTGGCAATTCATTCTGTTTTACTATTTTATTGTTTTAACACTATATTTTTAACTATTTTAATAATTATTTGAACTCTTTTTAGCCATAAAAACATAGTGTCTTAGACACTTATCAGTTACTTCTGTAAAACAATTTTAACAAGGGAAACCACTTTTTAATGTATACTTCGAAAAAAGTTAAAATCTCAGTAATGTTATTTAAAAATACTTACGTCACTTTATTTTTAGAAGATAAAATAATAATATTATACATCTTAACATAGTCTGTCTACTTTTATTTTTCTACACAAGTAAAGTATAAATACGATGTAAATTTTTTTATGGGCGTTTGTTAAAATCATAATTTGATGTGAGTTAATGTGAGTTAAAATCATGACAGACTTTATAAACGCCACAAAATAGTTAAAATTGTTGATATTACTTTTGTAAAACAATTTTAACAAGGGAAACCACATTTTAATGTATACTTCGAAAGAATTTAAAATGTCAGTAATGCTATTTAATATAAAAAAAACTACTTACGTCACTTTATTTTTAGATGATAAAATAATAATATTATACATCTTAACATAGTCTGTTTACTTTTATTTAATATTCTTCGTTGGTATCATTTTTTTTTAAAAATAATAATAATTTAAGCTGCCAAGTATGTAGAAGCAGTGTTATTAAACCCGGACTGGTGATCGACTCGGTCGGAGTACCGGGTTAGTGGGTCATTGGTTCAACTAGTGGGTCACTGATTTAACCGCATGAACCGGATATATATATAAATTTATATTTTATATTTAATTATATAATAAATATTTTAAATGGTGCAAGTGAAACAAGAACCAAATGTAGTTTAGTGGTAAAGACTATAATTTATATCCTCATAACAAGGGTTTGATTTTCACAAAATGCTATTTTGAAAAAATTCTATTAAATGATAATATATATATATATATATATATATATATATATATATATATATATATATATATTAAATTGTGCATATTAGCGAACAAAAAAACTTGCCCAGTGGTAAGTTGTTGTTGGATATTTGCATGAAACTCAAGTTTGAATCCCAACGACTGCAACATTGAAAATATTTTTTCCAAAACTGGTTTGAGCAATAAAACCGGTCTACCGATTTTGAACCGCGGTTATTGACCGGTTTACCGGGTTGATATCGGGTCGATTACCAGTTTTCGGGCCAACCGGTCGAGCCGGTTCAGTTTTAACAAGATTGTGTAGAAGAGGATGAAATACAAGAAAAGCGGGGGAAAAAAAAAAGCAAAAAGAAAATTATGGTTCACACAAAAGGTGATTGCAGAAGAAAGCGCGTTAGTTTGGATTCTAAAATGTATAATTAACAGCACTTGTGGTCCCCTCACAGTAGCAAGAAATTCATCTCCATGCAGATTGGAAGGTTAAACTAACTTCTTGCAATACCTTATCCCTTTCCTAATAACAATTTGATTTTTAGTGTTTTATGCTTCTTTTTCCTTGGGATGTTTCTGGAAATATTTTATTTTTGTTTTTAATTTTAATTTTTGTCATTAATTATAAACATACCATCTTGTTTTTTAGTTTTCCAAGTGAAAATAAAAATGATATTTTTTATTATTAATAAAAATAGAAAAGCATTTCCACGAACCCAATGCAATATAAGTTTCTTATTTCTCCTCCTTTTATGTTTCTTGGCTGAAAAATAGAACTACTATTTGTACACAATTAGTCAAAATTATGGGTGCATGAAAATAAATTGATTGAAATAATTGGACACGACTATATATTCTTTTATATGTTAATTTAAAGTATATCATGATTTTAACTCACATTAAAATCCCTTTACCATTTTGGGCGGTAACATCTTTGGGGATTTCAGCAATTTCCTTTACTGTGTTAGTGTTAGAATATTGATATTCATTAGGGGGTATTGACAGAATGACGGCTAACATTGCCATTGCAGGCATTTTAACAAAATAAATAAATAAATAAAATTATGAAAATTTCTTCATGTTGAAGTTCTGATCTCATTGGGGTTATATGAACCTGCATCTAATTTTATGCGTTAGCTAGTAGCTGTTTCAAGTCTCAAGTTTTTATATGAGATTATGTGATTTGTCTCAGCACCCTTAACTTATTAATTTAGGCGCAATTGGATCTGCAGAAGCATTTAGATTGTTGCAGTTTAGAATGCAATGGATCATCATGGTTCTAATTTATCTCTTGATGCGCAGACTGATGCAAAATCTTCTTGAGTATGATTTCCCTTCACGAATTGCTCTTCTTTATGCCGCAACACAAACTATATATCTCCTTGAGACTGGCTAGTAGCAGATCTTCAAAATTATCTCTCAAGGTGGGAATAGGTGGTGTGTGGGGACTTTCTCACTTTCAGGAATATGACCTTATCTCAATCTACGCAACTTCAAAAGAAGACCTTGGGGACTGATGACTAAAAGTGTAGAATTTATATGGATACCAAAAAACCTATCCCTAAGCTGCATGAGCTCTTCTTACACGCTAGGCCTAATTGGGCTTTAGTGAAAGAGCATAAATTCAACAATCTCCCAATTGCTCTTGAGTACAAACTTGAACCCAAAGCCCAAGATCGTGTAACTCTCTATCCATTATCTCGAGCTAGCTTGAGGATCTACCAGCTGTTATTAATCAAGGCTCCTAATAATCAATGAATGATTATTTAATTCGGTGTTATTCAACTAAAAGCTCGAACTTAAACTCTAAGATTAATAACAAATAGAGTAAATACCCTTTTTGGCAGTGTTATTAAACCAGGCCCGGCAATCGACCCGGTCGGGGTACTGGGTCATCGGGTCACTGGTCGGACCGGTGGGTTACTCGTCGGACCGGTTGACCCGAATATATATAGATATATAAAAATATATATAATTATGAACATATAAATTCAATTATATTCTTCATATCTAAAATGAAATAAACAAGATTCATTAAATAAGCTAAAAAACATGAAGCATAAATAAATAAAAATGCATGCTATTACTATGTTAATTTAAATTGAAACTCAAAATCCTCCTAAACATACCTCTCAATGACATTGAACTCATATTTTTCAAATTCAACTACATTAAAAATGACATATGTCACAATCTCTTAATTTATTATTCCACAAATTGCTTCAGTATTGGAAGCTGAATTTTGAGGTCATTGTAGAAGAGTATAATAGCAAATAAGATTAAAAAAAAATTAAAATTAAAATTTACAAAAAAAAAAAAAAAAAAAATTAAAGTGAGTTCTACATTTTTTTTGACAAAAACAATTTTGGTTTTTTTTTTTTTTTAAAAGGTGGATGACCCGGCCGGGTCACTGGGTCACCGGGTTTGGCCGGTTTTGACCGGGTCGATGCATGACCGGTCCAATGCTTGACTCGAACCGGTCTGATGACCCGGTCACCGGGTTCTGGGTCGACCCGGCCGGGTTTTACAACACTGCTTTTTGGTCCTTAGCAAATTTCACGATGCCCGCTTTAGTTCCTAACAAATAAAAAGGCTATTCGTGGTCCCTAAGAAATTCAAAATGAACCCACTTAGTTGAAATCGTGGTCCCTCATAAATTCAAAAAAGACCCACATTAGTCCCTCAAAAGGACTAAAATTGGTCCACTTTGAATTTCTTAGGGATCACGAATAACCTTTTTATTTGTTAGGGACTAAAGCGAGCATCGCAAAATTTGCTGAGGACCGAAAATGGTATTTACTCTAACACATATAATATGAATATGCATTGCCCCTTTGTAGAATATCAATAATTGATTGATTAGTTTTCTGCTACACAATCAATTATTTATTTCCTTGACTATAATAGTTTCTCTAATGGATTATATACACTGGCCAATGTCTTCAATATCCAAGTACTGAAACATATCAAGGAGACATATCCTACAAATTACATGTTGTTTATCTCATAAACACTAATAATCAAATAATTTCACTCCTAAAATATCGATTTATTGGTCGTCAGTAGATCGGGCCTCACCCGTTGGTAAATCAAGAATGAAAACTATTTAATTACCTATTTATAATAAATTCAGGATTAAGATCAATCACATAACTATAGTTAACTAGACATTTGATATCTTATGATAGAAAAATAGCCTTAATCAAATCTCTCATTGATCCTTTCAATGTGATTATTAATATACACTAATATTTTACAATGATTCGGACAAAATTATTTCATAAAATATTACAACCTAAATAAATTGCCCAACTTTATTTAACAGTTGTGATCCTATTCATCAATTGTGAGAACCTATGATCATATCCTCCACGAACGTATTCAAATGATCATATACTCCGTAATTGATCCAGACCTTAATGTTTGTAAATTGTGTGCACAAAATAATGAATAATTTCTCATTTGTAAAATGAGGTAAATGATTTCATTGTTCTATTGTCCCACTCTAAGAGCACAATGAGTACAATATCTCCTACTCGCCTAATTCAAGTTTGGGATCCTCCTAAGACCTTAAGCAGTAACATGTTCCTCAAACACAAGTTCAAACAAACTCTTTAGTAAGTGGGTCTGCAAGATCCACCTCTTAGTGTAAACCTCATAGCTCGAGGTTGATTTTCTAAAGTCAATATCCACTTGAAAAACTGAATATGTGAAAACTCAGCTTTTCAAGATTCCCACTAGAATATACCAGCATATTAAATCTCGTTCTTCAAAGATACTTGAGTACATGCTTAACATCAATGTAGTGTTCCTCTAGGATCAGAATGGTACCATCACTACTTGAAAATATGTATTTTACGACAGACATTTCGCGATGGCTAGAGGCAAACCATCGTAGAATAAGTTACAATGACGGTTACTTCAACACTCCATTGAACCCTAGTTGAATATCACAATTCTACGACGGTAATTAGCAACGGTTATAAACTGCGGCAGAATATTTCATCTAAAGATGGTGAAAACCTACGCAGAATACAAAAGCAGACGACGGTTAACAATCGATGCAGAATTTGTAATTTAACGACTATTTTCAACCGTCGCAACATGAGGACGGTTTCCAACCGACTCGAAAACATTATTACTTAATTAGAGCATGTGACTAACCGCCTCCAAAAGGAAAACCAGAGGCGGTTTCCAACTGACTCCAAAACCTTATTACTTATCTAGAGGCAGTTCAGAACTGCCTCCAAAAGTAATATATAGTAAATTCGATGATCATTATGTGGCGGCCACACCCTCTTTGTAATCGTCGTTATATTGATCTCGGCGGTCGTTCCAACGATTAATTTTGACCGTCGTTGATTTCTTCCCGACGATTCATTTGGTGACGATTGTTTAACCGCCGCACTACTATTTTTGCGACAGTTCTAACCCCGTCAAAATGGTAATTCAACCGTCGCAAAATACACCTTTTCTTGTAGTGCATCTCACTACTCTTATTGTGTGGCAGATGTCTGATTTAATGCTCAACATGGCATACGTGAGAATACTTGTTGCCAAAGCGTAAGGTATCCTATACATGCATTCTTCCTTCTTATGACTCTTCAGAGGTTACTCCTTAGGAAGATGAGTTCCACATTTGAGAGACATGATTCCGCAATTAGAATTCCCCAGTTGAATTTTGGCAAGAGTTTTGTCAATATAAGTATTCTAAGGCGATGTCAATAACTTATTCTTTTGGTCTCATAAGAATTTTATACCAAGATTATAATTGGTTTCCCTTAGACTTTATATCAAAACACATACTCAACCAAATCTTTATGCTTGACATTACCTCCACATTGTTTCTAGTAAAGAGCATATCATCTACATAAAGTACCAGAAAAGTTACTATCTCCCTTTGGATCCTTTAGATGCAAATACACACGATTCATCAAGGTTTTCCCAAAATCATTTTTTTGATAACCTGATCAAAACTGGTGTTTGTATGACCTATTAGCTATAAACGCTTTTTGGTTGTTGCATGCAGATATCCTTTTCTAAATTTTCATTCATAAAGGTTATTTTGACATCCATATTCCAATGTAAAATCTCATAATTGAAACTTGTAGCTGCAACTAAAGGAATCTGGATAGACTCAAGCATGACGTCTAGCAAACTAGTTTGGAAGATTTTCACCTTCCTGTCCATCCTATCTTTACCTTGTATGTAAGAACCCGCATCGTTAAATTAGGAATTTAAAATAAATTGATTATGAGTTTAGGAAATAATTCCATGATTGACTTTGGATAAACATAAAAATATTAGAATAATTATTGAGAAGGTCGAATAACGCGTAAATCACTTTTATGATGAAAAGTGCAGATATCGATTCTGCTTCACGGTATAAATGTGTACCGACGAAGTATTACAAAAATTATAATAAAAATATAATTATTCTTAGAAAAATATCTAGGTCAAGGATATCAAGTTTGGAGTAAAGATAATGAGCGGTGATGTCTGAACTAATATCGGCTATGTATAAAACGCGTACCTGTGAAGTGTTTCGAAAAATTATAATAAAAATATGTTCATTCCTACAAAAATGTCTAGGTTCAGAATCTAAAGATTGGCATAAAAATGATTAGTGGAGCTATTAGAACTAATACTGTTGATTAGTGGACATACTAATATAAATAGCCACTTGCACTAAACCCTAGGTCAGTTTTTCTGATCCCAAGGTTGATCCCATGGCTGCCACCTTCCTACTCCATGAAAGCTTGAGTTTTATGCATAGAAATTAGCCAAGAACCCACCTTTCTCCATATTTCTCCACTCTTATAGTATAGAACCACCATTAAACATTGTAAAACTTGAGTCTTGTGAGGGAAAGATCATGTCTTGAGATTTTGTGCTACTATTTTCATACTGGGAGGGTTGACCATTTGAGTTCTTAGTGTGTGAGCCATGAATACACTCTAGGAAGCTCCAAGAACCAAACTTTGTGAAGAAAGAATCTACCTTGAGCCTAGACAATTAATTTATTCGGTGTGCACTTCACTATATGAAAACACTCTGGAACTTGTTTTGTTTCTTCATTGAGATGGTCTGCCATATATACTTGTTGAAATGATAAATACATTTTCTTTATTATAGCTAGATAGCCAAATAATCACCTTATATGTTAAGTCCTTTGTTTATGTCCCTTGAGCCTCGGCCTATCTGTTCTTTGATGGCCTATACATATGAATGGCAACTCCACATATACATCCTCACCCAATTGAGATTTGATTTCAGATTTAAAGTGGGGATTGAGCATAATTGTCAAAAGTTTGAATTATTGATGTATTGAAGATAAAGATGAAAAAGGCAAAATTCAATGACATATGATGTGGTTAAATGGAAGAAAGAAGATAAGAAGTATATATATAGAAAAAAGAGAGTGAAAATGCAAAAAAAAAAAAATTGAAAAGAAAAAAGAAAGAGGAAGTTAATTGTTGCAAAGTATTATGTTTCATGAATAAATTAGGGTGAAAAAGTTCAAAGGAGGAACAGTTGGAAAAAAGGAAAAAGAGAAATGTATTATATTGTTATGCTCCTTTCTCTTTGGTTCTGATTTCTAATTTTATAGCCACATTTTTCGCATCTATTTCCTTCCTTTAGCAAGTCCACAAATGGTGGTAGCTCAGTTGACGCATGGGATCTAAGCAGGTGGGGATGAGAGCATGTGTTCGAATCTCCCCAGTACCACCTTTGGGAGGGATTTAAAGACTTAATCCTAGACCCACCCCGAATCGGATTAGTTGCGAAGCAATGAACCGATTGGAATATATCCAAAAAAAGAAAGTCCACATTACAACCTTAATAAAAGACCTCTTGATCTATTGTGTATACCACTAAGATTGTGGAGAAAGAGAGAGATAATATAACCAAGCCTATGGTAGCATTAATTTAGTGAATCATGAGTGAAATTCATACCCTCACACACTTGAGTGTGAGTGAATTGAAAATCCTAGTGAATGCATGTTTTGGATTAATTTCTCTACTCTTTGTCTTGAGAAATCTTGCTACAATTCTCTAACTTGTGAATTGTGAATGCTTGCTTAATTTGGTGCCTCATTATCTTCGTACATTAAACCTAATGCTGGTCTTCTATGTAGTCACAAGGAAAACTCAATTCGTTCTCAAGATGATGACCAATTGTGCAAGTGTACGCATCAAGTAATAAATGAGTGTTTTAATGCCCAAATTATCATTCCTTCAGAGAAAGTATTGCAAATATGAATTTTAAATTGTATTAAAGAATAAAAATAATGGTTCAACTGTATTAAACTGTTCTGGCTAGTCATTTCCAAATATCACAGTGGTGTTCCCACTGCGAAAAAAGGTTCATATTAACTTAAAACAATTCCTCGCATCGCTATATATTTCATATTCCTTCTTAATCCAAGGAAGAACGACAAATCATTGGAAGCGATATTTGTTGTGTGGTATGAAACATTAACAATAAATGTAGAAAAAAAAATTGAGCAACAACAAGGAGCAACACAGTGATATGATAAGATGAACGGCAGTTAAAAGAAAAAGAATGGATGCACTGATCCACCATTAAACTAGCTGTAATCTAGGCTCAGGATCTCGTCTAATGGACCTGTTCAGGTCTCTTTCACTACCAACATGATTCCTCAAGCTTTTCGCTTAAAATGGTATACAAAATCCCATATTCCAATTTCCAACACTTACTCAGAACATAACTTTTTTGTGAACAATGTGGTTCCTTATTCCTAAGGCAACCAGTTAAAGTGTTTTCATACTCTTCACCTTCCTCTTATTATTCAGCAAACCAAAGTCCTTTCATTAAGGAAGTTTCTTTCTCAGCCATGTTCAATTTACATTGATACAAGATATTAAAACACACAAATAAAAAAAATCCATTAGATCCAATACTGAAATTTGATTACAGAGATTTAACAGCTTTACTGATTATCCATTCCAAAATAAAATTAGCTCATTTTCAAAGACATGGCTGAAAATACATATAAAATCTTAACAACTTGAAATTCCATAGACCCGAGATACATATTGATGAAGGCACAGCAGAAAGAAAAGAAATTACAGACACAAAATGATAACAGAAAAGAAGAGACTCAATGTAACAATAATGAAATAAAAATAGAGACTTTGATAAAGGTTGTTCATATGGAGACTTAATGAAGACGAGAGAAGACTAGGTTGTTGTTATAGTTGTTAAAAACTCCCTTTTGCTTTCATTTGATCCTCTATTTATAGGATGGGTACAGTGGTGATATTCTTGTGATTAGCTTGAGTCATTCCCTGCTCCGTTAGATTGTAGGTCGTCTTATCTTTCGTGATCAGACGAAGAGCAGTAGTTTAGTGTGAGAAGGATAGGGCTGGGTTGTCCTCTTGATTCACTCTCCCAAAGTTGTACCACAGACGCGTATAGAAACATTCGCTGCTCTTCTCTGCTCTGCTGCACACGTTTTATCCTTTTGTACGTGTTTTTTGTAAGTCTTTGCCAAAAAGTAAAAAGTAGACGTTAGTGGAATCAAAGAGTAACTTTAAAAGATAGATCATCCTTTATTTTCTCTTTCTTTTCTCACTTTTCACTTTTAGGATCATTCCCTCACACAAGTCAACATTTCTTGTATTTATACAAATATTTAAACTATTAAAGTAACAAAGGGGACAGAACGAATGGCGTTCCACAGCAAAATTATTGCTGATGGGAACAAAATTTTCATCCCAACACCTAAATACTCCATTGATTTTGATATTGATTGACTGACTTATTGAAAATTCATTAAGCATAAGAATTTGTCTCATTCCTATAGTTTTGTTTTAATTTGATTGTTGAGGACAACAATATTCTAAATCTGGGAATAGTTTAATAAACCCATTGTTTATCATGTTTTAAGGACAAAAATCAAACTATTATCTGGTTAAAAGCATGAAAAATTAGGGTTATTTTGAATTATTAACTAATGTGAATGATCCTTGCTTGTCTTGTAGGTAAATTGAGCCAAATTAAGGCAAGGATTTACTTAAAGGACTTAGAGCATTAAAAAGAGGACCAAAAGATTAACCAAGCATGTAAAGAAGCAATCAAAGTATTTGGACAAGGGCTCTTTAGCGCACTAAAATTCGTTATATGCATAAAAAGGGAAATGCTTCGGAAAAGTTTGCTAAGCACGAAAATGCGCAGATGTGCTAACAGCTCGCTCCACTGCTAAAACGCAAAATTTCAGCCTCTGCCAGTGCGTTTTAGCAAACTTATCAGTATTCAAGGCCACATTCTCAGTACGTGGTTTTTACCCAAAAGAAGGGTTCCTTCACCATAAAAGCTATTTTTTAGAGGAATTAGAGAGGCTCGACATTTTCTGATATTAGAGGCATAGTTTACATTGTAGAAGCGCGTCTTTCATGCTTTTGAGAGCCAGAGACGATTCAGAGGTAAGATTACACTGAAATTCTTGAAGATTCACCGTACCATCACACCAATGGAGTTTGAGGAAGCCTTTATAATTTCTTGTGTTCTTGTTTCTACTATGTTAGGTTAGTTTTCCTTTGTAGTCGGGGCTAGATGGAACCAAATCAAATTTTTATGTTATGAATAATCTTTAAAGTCAAATTTCCTTCTTATATAGTATGAGTTTATCTTTTCTTCATGCCTTCTATGAGTTTGACCTTATAGATGGATCTACGGTAAGTGTATGACAATAGGAATGTTGGTACATAAACCGTGCGTGCTAAATTCATCGTTAATTCTTATGATTTTAGGGATAGACAAAGGGGTTACGCAATCTTTTTTATTCTTGGACTTAATTCTTATTTTCTTGAAGAACGACCGGGGAGCTAAGATTCTTTAAAGAGAGCAAAAAAATAGGATATCAAGAGAATGAGTCTTAATTAACTTAGGAGAATTGATTAGCAATATGAAAAGGATGTTTAATTAAGGATTTTAATTCATAACGTAAAAAGGGAGATTGGAGGAAATTGAAACTGTAGCTACGTTTCTTGATTTTCAAGTTACTCGCTTATTATCTTTTTGCTTTATTTTGAATTTAAATTTCATTCAACTCGCTTGATCGATTGTCCAACTTAAGCGTAAATAGCGAATTAGTGATTGAAATCTAATCCTTATGAAAACAATACTCTTACTCATTACACTTTATTACTTGTACGACGAATGCACTTGCCGAGTATGGAACAAGTATGTGGAAGTGGATGATAAGATCCTAACTCACCAGCTTTTCAGAGAAGTTTTTGGTAAAAAGCATGTTAGAGGGAAGTAATTTTTTATTATAAACATTTCTTAGAAAAAAATTCTAGCGTAGTTAATAATTAATGTTTGAATGGTGTTAGTAAAAATCACTATCAAATTAGTATCAAAAGGAGCATTAGCTCTCCAACGTGAGATAGTTAAAGAATTGATTAAAAGCATTTCAATTTTTGATGTGGTGAATGCAGCCATCTCCCAAGTGAGCATAATAAGTTGATTGTACAAGGAAGTTGTATAGATCCCTTGGGATCTTTGATGGTATATGCTCCTACAGATGCAACAACACTTAATTTGGCAATGAATAGAGAAGACTCTTCACTATTGCCTATTCGTCCTGCAGGGTTTACCATATCTGGAGATGGTAGATCAAAAGCTGCGACAAAAGAATCAAAAGGTTCGTTGCTAACTCTGGCTTAACAAGAACATGTTTGCGGTACATCTCCGATGGGGGAGCTAAACATGGAATCTTCAGTAGCTGCTATCTGTACACTTGTAACCTCCACAGTGGCTCTGAATGTTCCAATTTTTTTGAGATGTACCTTCACTATTGTTTAAAGAAGGACAAGATGAAGTTATGAACATTCAACATGGGAAACAGTGAAGAAAAAACATATAATGTGACAAAAGATTTCAATATGATTAATCTAAAATGAGAAGATAGTTGAACTTACAAGCGTGTTGAAGCCACAGAATCCATATTGAATTGCCTTATTGCGGATGGGCTGCAAACCCGTATTTGGAATGCCGTAGAATTTGGTTTCTAACCATTCACAAATGATAAAATCTAAAAAAATGATGGACATCATTGAAGTTTCTTCTCACCTCATTTGCACAATTCTGATTAGGAATGAGAAAGGGTGCTTAACATGAACCATTGAAATGAATTTAAACAAGTACCTGAAGGATTAATAATAAATTGGGTCTTTGATTTTAAAAAAGTAAATTTATTAACAATTGAAAGAATATTTGACCCACATAAAAGTTCAAACTGGGACATTGAATTGCAAATACACAAATTCAAAGTAACAGCAAGAATATTTGACCAGGATTAATTATTCTACTCAAAAATGATGTTTTTTAGATGTTCAATTACTTACGCAATTTTAGTTCGGAGTGGTTGTTATATATATGGGAATAATATCTGTCATTTAAAGGATATAAGCTTATATCATTTTAGATCCTTACCTTTGATTTTCGTCCATCAACAGTTATAATTTATTGGATCAAAATTATTAATGATAAATTTGGCTCATTAAGTTTGACTCAATAGATTATAACCGTTGATGGACGGAAATCAATGGTAATGATCTAAAATGATATAAGCTTATATCATTTAAAAGGATATATATATATGGCATGATTCTTTGATACTGGTGTCAACTTTTTAAACTTGACACCAAATCCTAATCGTTGATTTCCGCCAATCAACGGTTATCATTTATTGGGAATCAAACTTATTAATTAATCATTAATTCAAAATAAATGATAACAGTTGATTGACGAAAATCAACGGTTAAGATTTGGTATCAAATTTCAAAGTTTGACACCAGTGTCAAAGGATCCTATCCCTATATATATATATGAAGAAGGATCATTTGACACCAGTGTCAAATTTAAAGTTTGACACCTCATCTGAGAGCCATTAGACCAAAAAAGATCGACGACTCTGATTTGTAAGCATGTGACACCATTGATCTTTTTTTATCTAACGGCTCTCAGATAAGGTGTCAAACTTTAAATTTAACACCGATGTCAAAGAATCCTATCCATATATATATATATATATATATATATATTTCAAAATAATAATTTTAAAGTTCAAACTTTTATTATTGCATGTTTATGATTGTTATTTACTTCCAGTGCAATTAACTATCATTACATTGCTCAAACAATTTTAATATTTTTAAGGAAAAGGTTTAAAAACCTCTTTACAGTTTCCTTTAGAATCACTTACCTCATTATGGTTATTTTTTTTTATCATTTACTCTCCATGACTTTTTTTCATCCAATCCATTTTGTAACTCTCTTAAAAATTAAATTAGGCTATTTATTTTTCCCTGATAAAAAGAATCACGATAGAGATAATAATTTTATACAACGATGTTATTTTTTTATCCAACTCTTATTCGTTTTAAAATTTATGCCAAACTGTCAAAAAGTTTTTCATCCCAATTGTAATAATACCTTCACCGCTAAATTAGGAAATAAAATAATAAAGTGATAAGATTAAATAAATAGTCTCATAATTAACCTTAGATAATTATAGAAAGCTCAAAATAATTAATGTAGAAGCGTTTATCTGTAGAAAAGTGTAACTGCTGGGTACGGTGCGGTATAAATGTGTACCAGAAAAATGACCCGAAAAAGGGAAGTAAAAATATGAACATTCTTAGAAAAAATATCTAAACTAATAATACAGAACTTTAGAGACAAACAAAGAACGGAGCTATGAGAACTAATATTGTTGTTTGGTAAAAATGCGTACCGATGAAGTATCTCAGAAAAATAAAATAAAAATATGAAAAATTCTAGAAAAAATTTCTAGGTTAAGAATCTAAAACTTTAGAGTTAAACGAAGAGCAGAACTAATTAAATTAATACTGCTAGTTTAACTTAAGTGACGATATAAATAGAAAAGGGGATAAAACCCTAGGTTTTTAAAAGACTCACCTGCTGATTGTGGCTGCCATTTAGGGTCTTCTTAATCACTTAGCTTTCTCTCTTGAAAAGTCTCCAAAGTGTCCATTTTTTCCTTCTCTCCTCCATTGAAACATCATCCAACCATTAAGGCTCTAGTCTTGTTGAAGAAAAACTCATTGTAGAAGGATTTGGGTGTTTTCTCAACATCTAAAGCTTTTATTTTTTTCTGTTCTCAAAAAGATCTAAAGTAAACTTAACTATCCCTTTTATAAATCCATAATTTTAGTTATAATCCTTGTTATATGTTACTGTTACAATAGTACTCTTGAAATTAATGTGCGCTACCTTTCTTTCTTTACATGGCCATTTGTTTTGTCATTTTTTATGCTATGATTGCATCGGTTTGCGTGATATCAGAATGAAAATTCTGCCCTTTCTATAGTAATTCGGTCAGTGTTACTCAATGGAGATGAATGCATTTTGTGCATTCACGTTGGTCCAAGTTGTTATATATATATATGGGATAGGATATTGTGACACCCAAGTTATGTTACACCCATGTGACACCCAGTCAATCTCACTGTTAGATCGCTTATGTTGATCCAACGGTTTATTTATTTCCATCTTTGTATGGTCATGATTTCCCAAATTTAATATTTTATATTTATTTATACCTTTGTATGGTTATGATTTCCCATATTTAATGCTTTCACTTTAAATTTGGGAAATCATGACCATTCAAAGATGGAAATAAATATAACCGTTGGATCAACATAAGCGATCTAACGGTGAGATTGACTGGGTGTCACATGGGTGTAACATAACTTGGGTGTCACAATATCCTATCCCTATATATATATATATATATAAATATTTCAAGTTGCTTGAGACAATGTTATTTCCGGCCACCTCAAAATTACGTTATTTTATTTATTTATTTCTTTATATTAATTGATTCACATTTGAATGGTTATGATTTCTTTTTTCTCTCTTCATTTATCACCATTGATCCAACTTTATACGGTTATGATTTAGTAGCCAGAGATAACATTGTCTAAAGCAGCTTGAGAAATGCTATGCCCACACACACATACATATATATATATATATACATACATATATATATATACATATATATATATATATATATGTTGGGTTTGCTCTTTTCATCAGCCTCCTAGGTCTTATTTTTTATAAAGAGGCAAGCTCAGAATCTAATCAGTGCCCACACACTTCCCCTTCCTCCTCGAGAGATAGTTTGGAAGATCTGCCACAGTCCAGCTTCAAGGAGGTTGTTCGTGCTGCGGCGCTGAGGTGAGCTGTTCGTGAAGAGGAATCCTACATAGGAAGATTCTACACGAGACCTGCGCACCGAGAGGTAATTGTGAAACAAGGATGATTCGGTAAGCATACCAATGTACTAGGTCCTAAACCGCTTCCGCATAAATCTAAGATTTCCTACAATTGGTATCAGAGCCTTGGCTGTACATTGGTATGTGAATCTAGTTTCACTATTCATGTAATTAGTTTTGCTTCTTGAAATGTGGCACCTAGGGTTCTAGGATTATGGTATGAATCTAGTATGTGTATTTTATAATTCATTTTCATAAAAGTTTAAATTTTAATCGGTAAAAATGTTTTAATCCATGGTTAGGGTCTATCGTGTATTTCTCGATTTGTAACAAGGAGGCTAATCCGATATGATTAGGTTTCCTCCTTGCTGTTTTTGTTTATTTTTAGAATTTCTGTGTATTTTTTCAATATTTTGTAAAAGTTCAAGATCGAGAAATCACGAGGAAGATGCGCAGTCAGCACTGTCGGAGACTTTTCAAGGACTTACCAATCTCGGAATGGGGCGATCTATATATGGTTGGAAAGAGGACGGAAAGAAGAACGTAACGGTGGGTGGATCACTGCCATCGGAGACTCCATGCTCCAACACGCACCTCCACAAGAGGCTGAGAGTGGCCGCCACTCTCCGGCAAAGAATGGGAGAGTGAGGGAGCGTCTGGCCACCTTTTTGGGTGGTTCCGGCGGCGGTGCACTCGTCTCTACGTGGCGGTCCTTCCCCTGGAGTTTCAGCCTGATTTGACTTCGGGTGACGGCGCGGCAGACCTGACGGCTAGGGTTCCTTTTTCGCGTCCTAGGGTTTCTCGCCAAAGGATTGGGTCTTTGGGCTTTTGGGCCCATGAAACCCTAAAGGGGCTTGAGACAGATACTATGGGCTAGGCGAAAGTCGAATTCCAAAGTTGTATTATTTAATTTTATTTTATTTTATTTTCTTTAAAATAGGAAGGCCATGGATTAAAGTAATTATGATTTATTATTTAATGCTTTTATTGATTGGTATAAATTATATGATTGATAACATGCTTTATTGCGATAACATGCCATATAGAATAGGTGGTGCCATATTGTTGCATAACTTGTATGATTGCATGAGCATAATAGCTATTATGTCTTCAGTGACTAGTATGATAGTTATTATGGGATTATTTTGATTTTAAATCATCCTAAGAAATTAATTAATAATTATTATGATTTTTATTAAAAATCTAGATTAATAATTGAATTAATTAATTTTGGATAATTAACATCAAGACAAATAATCGTTATGGAAATTATTTTGATTTCAAATTATCCTCATAAATGATAATTATTATGATTGTTGCAATCTAGATTAATAATTAAGTCAGCTATTTGGATGATTTAAATCTAGAAAAATAATTAGAGAAAATTTCCTAAGAGAATTCTTTTATTTTGCGAGTAATTTGTGGGTTTTCTGAAATGATCATGGAATAACACACCCTGTATACAACATTCATGTATCATGATTGTTTGGAGCACACGCTGACGTAAAGTGACAGGATTTCAGGACCTTAATGCTTTCAAAATTATGTTAAGCTTAGTGCACGTTTATCGGCGCTCTTACTTATATAGTTTTTGAAATCAAACAAAGGATACTCTCAATTAAATAATTCTTAGAAATTAGAAAATGTTGCTTATGTTGAATGGAAGGAGATTTAAATTAAGAGATTAATTTAACCTCCAAGCGCATTATAGGACCATTAATAAAATAATCATGTGAAGTCCCATCGAATAAGCATGATTGGATTTTATTAGATTTGACTTAAATATCTATGGGAGGAGATTTAAATTAAGAAATTAATTTAACCTCCAGGCGCATTGTGGGCCTATCAATAAAATAATCATGTGAGGCCCCAACGGATAAGCATGATTGGATTTTATTGGGCCTTAATAATTTCAAAATTTTAATAAAGTATTGTACGGCCCATCGTCGATAATACTAAGTTATTAAAGATAATTTTGAAATTAAACAATGAATTCGACTGGGCTTATGAAAATTCTCAAACAAAAATGTTGAATGGGTGAAGGTTTAAAAATTAATTCATTTTAAAATCTGCGGGCTCCATTTGTGGGTTTATTAGTGAAATGGTTATCGCTGAAGCCCCATCGGATAAGGATAATCAGATTTCACTAGATTAAATCTTAATAATTCAAAATTTTAGTAAAGTATTGTACGGCCCATTGTCGGCAATGCTTAGACACTAAGGATAATTATGAAATTAAACAATGGTTAATTACATTCAACTTTGGTAAAATTGTTAACCCTCCCATCGAGGCTCTGGCAATGGCACTGAAGGCCCAAATAACAATTTTGGTTTTTACAAGTGATTTGCCCATCGTAAGCCTTGTAAAGATAAACTGAAGGATTGTTAACAATAAACAAGAGTAGTTATGAGAATCTACTTGCACTTCGTTTGTTTATTGCATTATTTGTTTGTAATTGTGTGTTTTATATGTTTTTCAGAAAATATCTTAGAAATGATTTTGAGTCGAAAACCTCTAGATAGTACCAACTATGAATAAGTGAAAAGCAAATTTTTGATATTGTTCTAAAACATGGAAGCTAAAATTTGTCCTGACAATGCGAGGGCCATAGCAACCTGCAGAGGATGCGTCTAAGGAAACTACGATGCATTTCTCAGATTAGGAAAGGGCAGATATGGTAGTTCGCTAATATATTATTGTCAGTCTTTCCAAATACTTGCAGAAGCAAGTGTACATGATTAAGAGTGGAGTAAAAATGCTTCAGACTCTTAATGACATGTTTGCTGCGTCTAGCAGCTCTGCTAGACAGAATGCAGTCGGTGCAGGTTTTGCTAAGAGTCTTGTTAAATCCAAAGGGAAACCCAAGGGTGGTAACAAGAACAAAATGACTTGGTTATCAGTTGTCAAACCAGTTGCTATGAAGAAGCCGCAAGGCAAGTTCTTCAAGTGCAGACTGAAGGGATACTGAAAGAAAAATTGCCCAGAGGTGATGAAAAGAACCTGACATGGGCATATCAAGGCCTGATCAGTGAATAAATTATTGATTCAGGAATCACTGATTATGTTTGTTACTCTTTGTAGTAGTTCAAACATGGCATACCTATCAGCAATGGACATAGATATTTTAAGCTTGAAATTGGGAACTTGTGTCTGCATTTGCAGTAGGACAAGTTATTAATAAGACTATGGTTTTGGGTGATTGTTTATTTGTTCCAGATTTCAAGAGGAATTCAATTTTTGTTAGTTGTTTTGGTTAAAATATGGGTTGACAATGCAATTGATTCCTTAGTTACATTTCGAAGTTCATCTTCGTCTTGTTTGTTCTGGTACATTGTTTAAATAGTCTTTATTACCTATGTCCTATAACCTTTTTAAATTTGTTATGTTGAATGGAAAGGATGATGAACAAGGATTTTCACCAAAAAAATAAAAGTTTCAAATGAAACATAACTTTGGCCTTTGTGATTGAGTCACATTATCTCAAGTAGAAAATATGTTTTAGTTAAAAGAGGGACTGAAAGTTCAAGAATCTTTTAACTAACAGCTACATGTTAGTCCTATTTGGAAGGTAAAATGGCCAAGCAATCCTAAAAGGGCCAAAAAGGTTTGCGCAACTATTCAACTGGAACTGGTACATACTAAAGTATGTGGACCACTTAGCGTTCAGACCAGAAGAGGTGATGAGTACTTCATTATATGAATGTTTACCCTGGATTTGAACAGATGAACCAATTGCGCTATAAGTCTAAAGCTTTTGAAAATTTCCAAGAGGTTTAGTCTGAGGCAGAAAAGCATGTAGGTGTTCAAATCAAAAACACTTTGGTCTGACTACAGTGTTGGCTACCTGTCTGGTAAGTTCAGGTCTTACCTGATTTAAGAGGGGATAGTTTTTGTAACTGTCAACTCTAAGAACGCGTTAGTTGAATGAAGTTACAGTATGCGAAAATCAAACATTTCTGGACTTGGTGAAGATCATGTTCAGTTATTCATCTTTGTCAATGTTGTTCAAGGGAGATGCCTAAGAGAAGGAAATGTACCTTCTTAACTTGATTCTGTCAAAGTTTGTTGTAAAGACACCTAAAGAATTATGGAAAGGGTGCAATCCCAGATCAAACCATATTCGGATTTAGGGTGCTACGGCACACGTCCTACAACAACAGTCAAATGAGATGGAATCTTGTATGGAAGAGTGCATATCTTTTGGCTACCCTAAGAGAACGAGGGATGATTTCTTATTTAGTCTTAAGGACAAGATAATCTAAGTGATCAATCACATGATTTTCTTAAAGGAGGACTAGATAAGAAATTATAAGCTCTTAAGTTAGGTTATTCTTGATGAGATTTATCTCAGATCAAGAATTTCCAGAATCTCTAGAAGCTTCATCCACTGTTACCTTGATTGTTCAAGAGGGGATAGATATATCTCTAAGTGAACAAACAAGAGAACCATGATTAGAAATTCAACATGATAATATATAAGTGAAACTAGTAGAAATATTAGTATCACATGTAAAAGAACAATATCAAGGATAAGCGGATCCTCAAGAAATTGAAGATCCATCATTTGACCCACTCTTTGTTTTACATATAAATACACAAGGTCTAGTGCAGTACATTCGTAGTGGGAGAGAACCTTGTTAACTCTCAAGTTGTTTCTTGTTGAGTGACATTGATCCTACTAGTTACGATAATGCACTAGAAGATGTTGTTGATCAAGTGTTGCTCAGGCTATGAACAATGAGATGAAATACTTGTATTTCAACTCCGTTCGGTCCTAGTAAAGACACCAAGAGGGGTAAAACCCGCAAGGTGCATGTGGACATAAAAGGCAAAGAGAGGATGGACAGAAAGGTGAAAACCTTCAAAGCTAGCTTGGAGGCATTTTTTGCCAGACGCCATGCTTAAGTTTATCCATATTCTCTTAGTTGCTATAAGTCTCAATTATGAGATTTCATTTTGGGAGTTGGATGTCAGGATATCTACATACAACAACCAAAAGGGTTTATAGCAAATGAGTAGGAACACACGGTATGCAAGTTGTGAAAGTCTATTTCATAGACTTAAGCAAGCATCCAGGTCTTGAAACATCAGTTTTGATCAGGTTATCAAAATTTTGATTTTGAGAGAACCTTGATGAATGATGTGTATTTGTATGTAAAGGATACAACGGAAGACAGTAGCTTTTCTGGTACTTTATGTAGATGATATGCTCCTTATTAGAAACAATGTGGAGGTAATATCAAGCATAAAGAGTTGGCTAAGTTAGTGTTTTGGTATGGAAGTACTGGGGAAGCCAATTATATTCTTGGTATAAAACTCTTATGAGACCGGAAGAATAGGTTGTTGGCATCACCTCAGGCTACTTACATTGACAAAACTCTTGCCAAAATTCAACATGAGAATTCTAAGAGAAGAATTATAATTCTCAGATGTGGAATTCATCTTCCTAAGGAGTGACCAAAGACTTCTAAGAAGGAAGAATGCATGAGCAAGATATCTTACGCTTTGGCAAATGTAGACTCATGCATATCATGTTGGGCGTTAAACCAGACATCTGTCACGCAGTGGGAGTAGTGAGATAGTACCATTTTGAACCTAGAGGAATACTAGATTATTGTTAAGCATGTACTCAAGTATCTTTGGAGAACGAGAGATTATATGCTGGTATATTCTAGTGGGAGTCTGGAAAAGCCGAGTTTTCAAAAATTCAGTTATTTCAAGTGGATATTGACTCAAGAAAATCAACCTCGAGCTATGAGTTTTTCACTAAACTCAGATAGCATTAGAGGTGGATCTTGCAGACCCAGTTACTAAGAGTTTGCCTGAACTTGTGTTCGAGAGGCATGTTACTTCTTTGGGTCTTAGGAGGATCCCAGACTTGCATTAAGCAAGTGGAGTTATTGGTTTCATTGTGCTCTTGGAGTAAGTCGATGAAACAATAAAATAATTTTCTGAATTTCATAAATAAGGTTTTATTTATTTATTTTGCGCACTATTTACAAACATAAAGGTCCGGATCAAATTGTGGAGTATATGATTCATGGAGGACATGATCATAGGTTCTCACAATTGATGAATGGAGTCACAGCCGTTAAATAAAGTTGGGCACTTTATTCAGGCTGCAATATTTTATGAAATGATTTTGTCCGAATCATTGTAAAATATTGGTGTGAATTAACATTCACATTGAAAGGATCAAGGAGAGATTTGATTAAGGTTGTTTTTCTGTCATAAGGTATCAAATCTCCAGTTAACTATAGTTATGTGCTTGCTCTTAATCCCGAGTTTAATATAAATAGGTAATCAAATAGTTTTCATTCTTTGATTTACCAACGGGTGAGGTTCAATCTATTGACGGCCAATAACTCGGTATTTTGGGAGTGAGATTATTTGATTATCGGTATTTATGAGATAAACAACATGGAATTCGTAGGATATGTCCCCTTGATATGTTTCGGTACTTGGATATTAAAGACACTGGCCAGTGCATGTAATCCATTAGAGAAACTATCATAGTCAAGGGAATAAATAATTGATTGAGTTACAGAAAACTTGTCAATCAATTATAGACATTCTACAAAGGGGCGATGCATATTCATGTTATAAGTGTTGTTAATCTTGGAGTTCAAGTTCGGGCTTTTAGTGGAGTACCACCGAATTAGATAATCATTCGTTGATTATCAGGAGCCTTGATTAATAACAGATGGTAGATCCCCAAGCTAGCTTGAGACAAGGGATGGGGTATTTTTCGGATAGATGATGACTTATGGGTTACATGATCTTGGGTTTTACGACTCAAGTTTGTATCCAAAAGAGCAAGTGGGAGATTGTTGGGTTTGCTTTTTTACTAAAGCCCAAATGGGTTATTAGTATGAGAAGAGCCCAAGGAACCTAGAGCCCAATGAGCTAGGGTTTCTTGGAACCCATATAAATAGTACCTCTTAAGTCATCAGCCTCCTAGGTCTTATTTTTGAGAAAGAGGCAAGCTCAGAATCTAATCAGTGCCCACACACTTCCCCTTCCTCCTCGAGAGATAGTTTGGAAGATCTGCCACAGTCCAGCTTCAAGGAGGTTGTTCGTGCTGCGGCGCTGAGGTGAGCTGTTCGTGAAGAGGAATCCTACAAGGGAAGATTCTATACGAGACCTGCGCACCGAGAGGTAATTGTGAAACAAGGATGATTCGGTAAGCATACCAATGTACTAGGTCCTAAACCGCTTCCGCATAAATCTAAGATTTCCTACAATATATATATATATATATATATATATATATATATATATATATATATATATATGTGTGGGCTTATCGTTTCTCAAGCTGCTTGAGATAATCTTATCTCCGACTACTAAATCATAACCGTACAAAGATGGATCAATGGTGATAAAGGAAGAGAGAGAAAAAGTGAATCATAACCATTCAAAGGTGAATCAATTAATATAAGGAAAAAAATAAATAAAACGACGTAGTTTTGGAGTAGCCGGAGATAAACTTATCTCAAACTGCTTGAGAAATATTTTTCCATATATATATATATATATACACACACACCCAGGACGTCATCGTTCTTTTATCAACGTGATACATATATATCTATTATATTTGTACCCATGAAATCATCATTCTTTTATCAACGTGATACATATATATATTTGTACCTAGGAAGTGACATTAGAAAAGTATGCATTCTTTTATCAATTATGGTCTTGGATAACGTGTATCTCTATATTAAATATATATATATATATATTTATATATATATATATATATATTAATATATAATATATATTATTTTGGCTATATATATATTTATAAGATAATAATCATCTAAAATTAAATAAGTTAAATGGTATATCTTAGAAAGGATTCCCGGTTCAAATTGAAAAAAAAAATATCTGATTGCCTTGAAATTTTAGAATATATATATTGATACTATGATGGTCGTTGAACCAGATTTGTGAGTGCATTGGATTCTATTTGTGGTGTGGACCCTTGTGATACCGAGTTCGAGTCAGAGGGGCATACGGATACAGGTAAGCTTCTGGTCCTCGGATTGTTTCTCTGTTTGTTCCACGAACCTCCATGGGAGGGTGATTTATGTGCATGGTATGCTATGGTGAAAATGATATATATACTAATGTTTTCCTAAGATATGTGGATATGTCTGTTGATGTAATACATGGATGTGATGTTAGTACTTGTACGATCAGGCAACAACCCTGGTGTGTAAGGCATGAGGCAGCATCCCTCATGTTTGGTAGGTAGCAGACATGCACAAACCCTATCCTGTTCCCTGACCAGTCGAACCACATATGCATACATCACATACATGAGATATTATCATTATTGTTGAGTTATTGTTGTTGAGATATTACTGTGGAATATGGAGTATTGCTGATTGAATGAATTGTTATAATATGCCCATGCATTTTATCTATTTTGAATTTATTATATACATGTAAGTGAGCTTGGAGCGGAAAAATCCTTGAAGATCCCTTGTCTTATTGAGATTTTTTTTTTAAATCTCACCCCGTCTGAGGCACATTTTCAGCTTCAAATAGTTATATGGAGGACCTAGAGGCAAGAGGCCGAAGATATTTAGTTTATAGTATGCTTGCATGGAGATTTACTTTGTTTTATGTATATGACTTATGCTGAGACTTGATGTTGTTATGTTTTTAATCAGACTTGGTTATTTATATTTGTGTGAGCAGGGTGATTGTCCCTGCCACTTGAGATAGTATTTTATGTTGAGACTTGAGTTATGTAATAATGTATCAGTACATTGTCATGGCTACTTGATGTAGTACTATGACTTGGTATTTTTATATTATTTGAGGTTATACAGTACATGAGCTAACATTACATACAGGTTTAGTACTAAAGTTTCTTTTTATACATTGAGGTTTAATATTGAGATAATTGCACAGGATATATTCATAATTGAATTAGTAAGCTTCCGCACTATGTTTTAATTAATTAAGCAGGGTTTAATTTATCATATGTATGTGAATACCCCGGGTGCACACGGGGTGTTACACCAACGATATTTAGAGAAAATTTATAATAAAAGCTGCAAGTTAGCAACTAATTTCAAACTTGTAATAAGATAATATTCACAACATTTTTAGGAAGAATAAAAACAAATTAAAATTATTATTTTTCTTCTTACAAATTTATAAATATTTGATAAAACTGACTTAACATGTGTCTGATAAATGTATCAATATCTTGTATTTAATAAATAAAATTAAATATTATTTAAGTAATCAATTTATATGTAAATATATTTTTATTTTGGGTTTAAATCTTTAAATGAAGAAAATGAACTAGAGATAAAAACTAAAAATGTTCGAAAAAATACAAATATATTAAGCAGTAGATTGGTCTATATACGTATAGTACTCACCAACGTTACATTTAAAGCTATGGGCCAATACGCACAAACGATAAACGAATTGGCCACAAACAAAATAGGAAAATCTTAAAAATTTAAATAAATCAAGAGCCGATTGAGTTAAAATAAAAAAATGTTAAACTTAAGTTAAATTCTATATATTCTGATAGAATTAAGGGTTTAAACGTGTAATATATGTTTTATTACTTACCTTAGTATTATAATAAATTAACAATATACAATTTACTATGAAGTTGGATTAAAAAAAAAAAAGCATTACACTATTAAATTTTCATCTTAAGAAGTTGAGAAAGGTGAGTGGAAATGAAGTAATAGATTGTCTGATAGTGATTCTTTTTATAAGGGCAAAATTGATAGTCTAATTTAGTTTTAAATAATGCCAGAAGGTGGACTTGATGGAAAAAATCATAGCGGGGTAAATGATAAAAAACACCATAAATGAGGTAAGTGATTCCACTACTAAAAAATAGCTTATTTGCAACGAACAATATTCATCGCAAAAATGCAAAACTCTGCTTCAAAAGGGTGTGCGATGAAATTTGTGATAGGAAAACGATCGTCGACAAATTCCTCGTCACAAATGAAAATTGGGATGGACTAGTTTGTCCTGCGGAACTTGCAACGAAATCAGATCATCGCAAAAGAGAAAATTTTTTTTCTTAAATGGTTTATATGGAAATGGAGATTGACATTAATGTATTCCAACGCAAACGGAGACGGGACACCCATCGCAAATGGACTGCCAAATTTGCGATGACATTCTAAAATTTCCCATTGCGAATTTGGGACGGAATTATGTGATGAATCGGTTGCAAATGTTGCAACAGTACACTTTGATGAATGTCATTGTAAATGTTGCAGCGACATTCAAAACATTCCCGTCGCAAAGTTTGCAATGGAATTATATGATAAAATAGTTGCAAAAAATGTGATGGCATCAGAAACGATTCCATTACAAATTGATTGTCAAATTTGTGATGAAATTTTCATATGTTTTCTTCGCAAATTGACGAACCTGAAAAAAAATTGAATTTCATTTTTTACCTACTTGTAAATATCAACCAGACACAATGACGACAGCAACAACACAGGAATCAAAACAACAAGTAACACAAAACTAAAAACCGTAATAATTCATAATATAATAAGTCATTAGTAAATATCCGTGTTTGAATAACAAAAAAAAAATGTGAATCAACAAAACGAAATAAAAACAATAATAATCCAAAACATTACAAAAAATGTTGCCTAATCATCATAGGAAGAGTCATCTAAAGTTACAGAATGCTCTGGATTCAAATTTTTCTTCTTCTCCTTCATCAACTAGGTAAACATTGACTATATTTCATCCATCTTCACGTGTTGGGACTTCCTCAGTCATCTAAAATGTTTTAAATTTACAATAGAATAAGTTAGTTTGTGTAAATAGTTGCACACATTATACAACATCCATTATAAAATAATAATAAAGAAAGATAAAAAGAAAAAAATTATGGTGAGTATAAATCAAGTTCATAATATCATCAAATAATTTATGGACTTCTTTTAATTATGCAAATGTATGATATGATATTATTGAAAAACACCATATGGTGGTGATAAAGTGATGAGTTGTAAGCATACCAAAAAAAAAGTGATGAGTTGTAAAAATTATATAGGAAAAAGAGTCCAAATTGAAGAAATATTATTGGAAAATATAAAATGATGATGACAAGGTGATTATAGTTCTTCAAGTAATAATGAAGCAATATCTTTGGAAAATTCAAAAGGATTCATATAAAAGCAATAAGATGGAAAAAAAATCTCTCTGAAGGTGGTGGTAATGTCAACGCATCCTTGTTTAAGAGAGGACTGCCTATAAATAGGTGAATTTTAGTAGAAGTTGGAAGAAAACAAAAATTGCAGAGGGTGAGAAGTAAATGGTGAGAGTGGAGAGAAATATAAAGAATAAAACATTCGGTGATTGAAAGGAAGTTCTTAGCAAATAAGTATTTATTCAAGATCTTCAGACGAATTGGTAGTTGATAACTCTCAAAAGTTGATAGTTATCTTGTGTATTTTATTGTTAAATTCCCCACCTTTTATTTTTTTTATTGCTTATTTCCGATTTTGCATTCAAGAGCACTTTTTTTGTAAAACAGGGCTGGAGCAATTCGCAGTTCTAGAAATTAAGGAGCAGCTGAGTGTAAAATAATTTATTTTTATTATTTTTGGCTTGAGAAATTATCTCTAAATTTTAGGAGCCCAATGACCATTTAGAGGAGGCCCTATTTAGAATTAAATCAAACTTGAGAAGAAAGAAAGAAGAAAGAGACAAAAGGAGACAAAACAGGACATAAATCAAAAGGAGCAGAAAAAGCACTGTACAACGTCTTTTTTTTTTCCAGAAAAAGTAACCAATTGGATGCGGACACGTCAATGAAGTAGAGATGAGGGAATGGCACAACAGTTTGCAGCATTACATCATCAAAATACAGCAAAAGAATAAAGAAAAGAAGCTTAGAAGAAGGAATTTAGGGCTGACTTGGTAGGAGCAGTGTTACTCATTAGGAGCAACTGATGAAATATGCACCCTTGAATAAATCAATGGCCAAGACAACATCTTTAAGGAACCTTTCACCTATAAATACTGAAGAAATCACTACCTTCAGAAGCTTTTGGCACTCTTAGAGAAGACTCAACGCCCTCCTTAGGATTTTCTTCTCTTTTTTTATTTTTATTTTTATTTTCTTTTTGTAGTTAGGATTTCATTATGCTTCTTAGTATGAGCTAAGTATTTTTAGTAGGCAAGGGTAAAGTAGAAATACCCCTCTTTGTCTTAGGTTGAACTTGTAATGAAAATATGTTTTCTTTAATGAAGTGTATGATGTTTCTTGGTTTAATGTTTTAGTATTGTGACACTCTTTAGTTTGCAACCTCATTCCAGGACAACTTGTCGATAAAACCCTCACAAGATAGTGTGGAGCAACATTAGAAATCTTAGGATATTTTGCTTTGAGTCAGAGGAATACCCGAAAAGAGGAGCACTATTATATGTAAATCGCTTTTGCTAGCGATCCCTTCAGCCATGCTCTTCTGAGAAGGCAAATATGATCTCCCTTGAGTTTCAACCTGAGACTCCTGATGTAATCTGGAGCAAGTAAGGCTTGTTTGCTTCAGTTCATTTAGGGTGCAAAAGACGTGTAGATAGAGAAATATGTCTCTATACCCATAATAGCTGTTGGGAGCACATTTTATTTTTAAAAAAACCTATGACGTTGTAGGAACGACCAAGAGGGAAAAAATACCAACCTAAGCCTACTACTTTTTAGTCATGAGTCTTTCTTATTTTATTTTATTTTTGTTACTTGTTTGACAAATATAAAAATTCCAAAAAGAATTATTGTTTTGCTCTCTGTTTCTGTCACTGTTCTCGTTATTATTGTTGCTCTTGGTTTCCTTTGCTCTCTATTATGTTTCTCTCAACTCCCACATTTTCCAGATTCATTCAAGGCAAGGTTCAATAAAACTTAAGGGAGAAACCCAGTTCTTAGTCATTCAGATTCTTTGACTTTGTTCAACCAACTGGTGACAAGTGCTTATTAGCTAACTTTGGTTTGAGAACAAATTTGCTCCTTGAAGTGCCTTACTTACTATTTGCTCTCAGTTTTTCTTTTCTTATTTACACTTCTTTTAAACACAACTTTTACAATTGTTCCTTGAGGATAATAATCTGAGGCTCATAACAGACCCTATATTACTTGATGCATACGCTTGCGTTGTTTGGGTAGATTTGCTCTTCATATGATTCATTTCTCCTTAGACAGAATAATTGCACCGCACTACTTTTGCTCCCATATTTCCCTGAGCACATCTCAGCCCAATAGTAGTCTTGACTCCTACGTTGTTTCATCAACACTTAGATGAGTGAATAGTGGGGACTATGCCAACTCCAACTTTATTTTAAATTCTATTATGAATATTTTTAGTTTAGTTTTTATTTTGTTATACAATAGTTTTACGAATGAAAAGGTGCAATGTTTTTCATTAACCATTCTTAAGGAATGATGAAACATAAAATAGAGTTGGGTGGTTTACTTTCTTTAATTTTTCTGGTAACGTTTATGTTGATTATTATGATATTTAATAAATATATTGGTTTAGATAGTATTGAGAAATGCAATGGAAGATATTTTGGGTTTTGTTAATTATTTACAATTTTGTATTTGAATACTTGAGAAATATTGCAATATTGGTGAATTGATTTACAAAAGTTATGTCTATGATTGATTTTTCCTTATTAATTGTATATATGAAATTTGTTTTGGGGGAATGACTTACACAAACCACTATAAGCTAATAATCATAAGTGTTAGCTTTGGTGCACAATGACTCATATAAATGCGGGGAGCCTATTTTTGATTTATTAAAGGCAAAAAGCGTGGTATTGTGATAATATTATATTTACCGGCAGGGAGCCCATGATTGAAATGTTATCACTCTATCTGAGTAAATCTCCACTTGAGTACGTATTAATTTAATAAAGTATTGATCTTTGATTTGTTCATACTACCTGATTTGAATTTGGAAGTTTAGTTTTCATCTTTACACTATTGATTAAAGGGATGAGATATTTCTCTATACCTACTCTACCTACTCATTTTCAACACCGTTGAGTCAGAATCTCAAGGGAAGAGAGAAAGGGTGAAGGTCAGGTGATACTCTGATTTAATGGTATTTGCAAAGAGTATGTAGAGTAGGAAAGATAAAAATCTAGGTATAATATCCTATCCCTTAATTAGATACATTTTTATATGTTCTCAAGTCCCAGTACCGCTTGTTATAGTTATTGTTATTTGCTCACTAGATTGCATGCAACTCACTCAAATCATGGTTATATATTTTAAGATAAAGGACAAGAGATAGCCTCTAAGACAACTCATCAGATTTGTTGAGTAAGTCCTGTTGTGTAACACCCCGTGTATTCCCGGTAATGTTATTACACTATCGTATTCAGCTGCGCTTAATCAAAAATGCGGAATATCTTTTTCTTTTCAATTATGACATCATTATACTTAGCCAAGTTGATTACTTAATCAATTTCATAAAATACCGCCTATATGTAAATTGCAATAAGACATCTAACTGAAATACCTCATAATATAGATATAATGTGAGTATCTAAGTCACGGAATTAAAACACATAATCCGGACAATATCCTGATACATTATTACAACTCCAAATAAAACGAGACATAATTAAGTCTAAGTGGCATGGACAATCCCCGTGCTCACCAAATCAACAGCATAACCAACAGAGTCTCAACAGAGAAATCCATAAACTGAAGCTAAAAGCATAAGACAGTAAATAAGATCCACATCCAATCATAACAGCATATCAGCATAAGCAGCATAAACATGCAACATCTATCAGCTAAGCTCTGGCCTCCTGCCACTAGAGGTCTCAACCCCCGAATTATCTGAACCTAAAATAAGCATTCCCCAAACGTGGGGTGAGATCTCTAAACTAGAAATCTCAGTAAGACAAAGGGTCCTCAAGGATCTTCCACCCCAAGCTTACTTACATGTGCAATATAAGTTCTAAAAGCATTTATATCAATATAAGTTCCAAAACTCAATGCAGTGCAACAGATATTCATGCCATGTGTGTCAATACTATTTTACTGGCCAGAGAAATGCAGGAATACGTCTATTACCCTCACGTAGTACAAGGAACACCGCTTGCACCTCACCCACAGCCTCACCATCTTGTATGTACCACATACTCAGGCTTACCGTATAGGTGGAACACCACATGCATATCATAAAGGAACTAGCATATAACATCTCAATTGCATTTCAAAATATCCAAAGCATGTAACACAGCATGCATATAACCATACCCCTGTGGACATAGTGGAACCACAACATGGCTAAACCGAGGACACGAAATCTTACCTTGCAAGCTCACTATCCAGTGCCAAGAGTCCACACAGCTCAAGTCCAACACACAACAGATCACAATCTGATTAGGACCAGCAAGCATATCAACATTTATAGCTCATAAGCATAACATAAAGACTACGTTTTCCTTTTAAGGTTTACGTCTTAAGGCTCACACAAAGCCACAAGCCCTTAATCACTTGATTCTGACTTAGTTCAATTAAAACAAAAGTTCAACTTCATCACTCTAGGGTCCACAAACCCATACAAGACCTCTGTATGAACAGTACCTTACTGTTCATCGAAAACCCAGAATATCCGGATATTCCTCGGGGACATATCCGGATATGCAATATCCGGATATCTCTATGGAAATATCCGGATATCCAGATCTCCATATCCGGATATCCAATAATAAGGATATCTGGAAATATTACATGTTGCTTCCTAGTGGTGAGCCTAACACTTTGTTTGTGTGGGAAAAAGTTTAAATAATAAATTGTTATGATATACTTTGAACACTTATTATATTCTTGCTTTATTATTTCTACAAACAAGTTGTGTTGTAAACTTGATAAACCTTATATACTTTGTGGTTTGAGTTATTATTGTTAAATGGATCACAATGATAATTAGGTTCGCCAACCTATTTGATGATAGTTTGTACTCGAAAGTTAGCCATGACACATTAATTAGAAGCCGTTACTATTTAATATTTTTATTATTTTAACTTCATTCATTAATGAACGTTGAAAAAGAAATAATTTTAAAATATTTCTTATAATATATATATTTTTGAAATATTTTAATTTGTTCATCGCTTCTCGACTAATCCGATTCGGAGTGAATTTCGGGATCACGACTTTAAACCCCTACCAAAGACGGTACTAGAGAAGATCAAACATATACTCTCACTTTCACTTGCTCAGTTATCTGACACCAACTTATCTACTATCATTTGGTATATTTCTTATAATAGATTAAATTATTTAATATTTTTTAAAGTAAATTCATGTTATTTTAAATTTTTAGAGGACTCGTGGAGATATAAGAAAAGGGAAATACACCCAAGTGTGGCGGCTCAGTTGGTAGCATGGGGCTGAGTGGTGGGAGAGAACCTCAGGTTCGAATCTCACTAACACCATCTGTGGAGGAGCATAAGTATCGTAATCCTTGGACTCATACCCGAACTCTGGATTAGTCCCATCGGTGGCTCAAAGAGTCGAACCTGTGGGGATACCAGGGGTTCTGATTCGCCTCAAAGAGGTAATTAGGATTAGTTTTCAAAAAAAAGAAAAAGGAAATACTTTTCTTATGTTGCAGGTAAGTAGTTACCTCATGTTGTAAAAATAAAATTATAAGTGGGACCCACAGGTAAGAGGAGAGAGAAAAAAGTGGTGGGACCCAATCCTTTTTTGTGTGTGTAGGAAAGTTATTTATCTCATTTAAAATGAGATAAACATAACCCATAAGAAAACAAATAACTACAAACGAAAAGATCAAGGCATTTAATATTACTTTTTCGTCATAAAAATTTGGGAAATATTTTTCTTATGTTGTAGGAAAGTAGTTATCTCATGTTATAGAAATAAAATTATAAGTAGGACCCACAGATAAGAGGAAAGAGAAAAAAAGAGTGGTGAGACTCACCCCTCTTTTTTGTGTGTAGGAAAATTGTTTATATCATGTAAAATGAGATAAATATAACCCAAAAATTTATATTTTCAATTTAAAATTTTTAAGACAATATATCAAACACATGTTATTCGTTGATTGTTGTTTCTTTTTTCCTTTTTTATTTGAGTTTGTTTTGCGTTATAAAAATAAAATTCAAACTGTGAAGTCAACGTGATATAAGGTTTCTTATTGAAAGTCAGCACTCGCTTTTGTCCTTTTCTTTCTCATCTTTAATCTGTGTTAATGCATTCCAAGTGCAAGCAGAAACTTCAAACTTAACGCTTCTCCTCTTTTATGAACGCATTCACTCCTCTGCAATTTTTATCTTTTTTTTATTTTTTATTTTGAGGGTAAAACACTTCTCTGCAATTTTTTTTATTTTTTTATTTTGTAATCTTTGACCAAATAGAAAGCTTTAAAAACCTTCCAAATTATTTTCTCTCAAATGTGGTATCTTCTCATACCTTTTCAGTGATTTAGAGGTTACCTGGTTGGTGATAAGGTGCTTTATATAAATAAAATATTACACTTTTTCATATGTCCTCATCACATACAAGAATCCAAATTATAAATTCTTTTTTTACTAAGTAATAAGATTTCTGCTTCCTTTTTTACTAAGTAATAAGATTTCTGCTTCCTCTTTTTCAGCTTTTACCTTTTGTAGAATTGGCATATATAAACATTCTAAGAGTTCACAATTCTCAGACACAGAACAAGAAAAAATAAAAAGACTAAAAAGCTTTAGTCTTTGCAGGTAATTTTTCTGAGTAAGGTTGAAAAATGGCTTCTCAAAAGAGAGGTGGTGGTGGGTCTGGTGATAAGCAAGATGCTCACAACTCAGCCAAAAAGAACTTCCATCGTCATTCTCCCAATCAGATAGCTAAACTTGAAGCGTAAGATCATTCTTTCTTGATGACAATCTTTTCATTTTCATTTTCATTTTCAAGTGTTTTTTGTTTTCCCTTCATTGGAAGGATTAATTTTCTCTGTTGGGCTTATCTTTGATTTACCAGCGTAGAATTTTTTTTTAACGATTATACAAACATCGCCTCATTTTTCATGATAGGTCATGTTCCCCAAAATAAAATTGAATTTATACTCAAAGTAAAATAAACATGTGTTTTGTACCCGCTGTACGTAAATCGAAATAATTCTTGCGGGGTGTATATGTTAGAAAAATAAAACCAAAATTGAACCTTTAGCTAACCTCTTAAATTTTTAAGGGACATAATCCTTGAATATTTCATGATTTTGAGGGAGTATTTTTGTTAATGAATTTATCTTCAGTTGATCATTGATTGTGATTATGACTGTTTATTTATTCACGACGGATTTTCATTTTTCATTCTATTTAATTAACTTTGAATTTGACGTGTTGTTGGCAATTGTATGTTGATAGTTTGTAGGAGGTTAAATGTTCAATTTCAGCACATTTGTTGGTCTCCCGAAAATTAAAGTGTATATGGGTGTTCTCTTTTTCAGTTAATCAGAGTATTTAATTATGTTGTGAAGAAGCTATTCAATCCAAAATCTTAAGGTGATGAGTAAGAGCTTTTTTAATAATTTATATTATTTTTTAACACACTCACTCACATAAGAGTTGAGCTTGAAGCGTGAATATTGTATAGGCCTAATTTTTGGTTTATTTAATTCCACTAGAAAGTTTTTACCAAAAAAAAAAAAAAAAAATCCACTAGAAAGTGAGGGGAGGTTAGGATCAAACTTGTGACTTTGTAGTCACTGAAGCTCCGGTATCATGTAAATAATCACTTCAACCCAAAACCTTAAATGGGTTGAATTGATTTTTTTTACATGATATTAGAGTTTTAGTGACCATAGGGTCACGAGTTCGATCATCGTCGCCTCCCACTTGTGGAATTAGATAAATATAAGGTAAACGAAAAAAAAAAAATTTGGTCTATGCAATATCCAATCTTCAAGCCCAAAGAGCTCTTATGTGAGGGGCGTGTTAAAGAATAATATAAACTATTAAAAAAACCCTCATCCAACACATTAAAATTTATTTTGGGTTGAAGTGATTCTTTATATATGTTTTTCTTTTTCTTTTTCGGCTTCGTAAATGATTATAAATGATCCGAAGCACATCCGAAGATCCTATTAACCATTTATGATGTCACTCTATTTCCCTACATTTCTATGTAAGATTTTCATATCTAGCCTTGCATCCAATGTTGGTGTCTATGCTCCTTTAATATTAATATATGTCTTAATTCTTTCCTTTCTTTTTCCTTTTTCATTTTTTTTATTATTTGATATTTAACTCATCTGTCAATATATACTCTCAACTAATTGAAATTTTCATTTTTTGAAACAAAGAATATTCGAGGAATGCCCACTCCCAGACGAAAACCTGCAACGTCAAATAGGCGAGCAGCTTGGCCTTAACCAAATACAAGTGAAATTTTGGTTTCAAAATAAGAGGACAAAAGCGAAGGTAATATTGTCTATTTTCTTTACTATATATGATTCTTTATTTAAGGACAATTCTATGACAAGCTTAGCTATGTAATGCTGATCATTTTATATATAAAACATGCAATTTCCAGAATCAAAGTGAGCGATATGATAACAATGCTCTTCGGCTTGAGAATGCAAATTTACAATCAGAGAACTTCAGATTGAAAGAGACTTTGAAAAATGTACTTTGCTCATCTTGTGGGGGTCCATCCTTTGGGCAGGAACAACGCCAATATCGTTTGCAAAAGTTAAGGTTAGAAAATTCAAGATTAAATCAAGAGGTTAGTAGTTTGATTGATTCTCTTTGGATTCGGATTCTGTATATGTTTGATTATATATATGTATATGATAATTCATTTTTAATATTGATATTCATTTATGAATTAATTTTCAGCATGAGACATTATCCAAACTTTTGGAAAACAATAGATGGCTACCTCTTCCACCTTCATCTTCATATGATCCCTCCGGAGGAAGTGATCTGAATCAAAACATTCCTGTTCATGATCCGCACATTCGTGCCTTTATTGAGTCACTTAATCAAAACATTCCAGCTCCTACTCAAACGAATGATCAAATAATTTCGCCTCTTGCTTCTGCTATTGATGAAGATATTTCAACACTCGAGCAGGAAATTCCTCTTCCCTTTCTTGATCTAGATTTTGGTGCAGTTAGTGGAGTTTCTAACGATGATATGTTGCATCATCCAACGAACACAAATATGGACATAGAGAGGGCATTAATGGTGGAGACCGCAAAAAGTGCCATGGAAGAATTAATAAGACTTTTGCGTATGAATGAACCATTTTGGTTAAGATCTGTGATTGATGGAAAATTCGTTCTTCAACAAGAAAATTACAAAAATATCTTTCACAAAGATATTCAACTAAATGAACCTCATGCTCGGATAGAATCCTCAAAAGATGCACGGATAGTGAGCATGAGAGGGACGCAGTTGGTTGATATGTTTTTGAATTCGGTTAGCAATTCTAACTCTTCTTATTTTATCATATATATTTCTCACTCTCTCTTTAATATTGTATTGATTATCCACATATTGAAAATATATATACTCATATATAAATTGTATGGTACTCTAATATTAATTAATTTCTAGGACAAATGGGTTGATCTTTTCCCAACAATTGTTCAAAAAGCACATACAATTGAAGTACTTGAAAGCGGTTTGTTGGGAAGCCGAGATGGAGCATTGCAATTGGTATGTTTTGCTAAAAACCTTATATATGTTATTTAGCTTTAGTCTGTTTAATTTGCGTTAATTAGATGAGAATTAAGTGAAGACTCTTTGTACAGATGCATGCAGAAATGCACATCCTTTCACCATTGGTTCCAACTCGACAATTCTCCTTCCTTCGTTATTGTAAACAAGTTCAAGTCGGTGTATGGGCGATAGCCGATGTGTCATTTGATTCCTCCAAATACGGCGTCGCTTTTTCTAACGCTTGGAGACACCCCTCTGGATGCATGATTAACGAAATGATCGATGGGTCCTGCATGGTTAGTAAATTAGTAAATTTACATATCTTAAATTTCTAGAACAGCTACGTATACATATATACATGTAACAGACTTTATTATATCTATGTGGATGTAAGCAATAACTTGCATTCCAAAAGAAAATATACTTTTATGTAACTTTAGTTGATGTTTAATTTATGCTCTTAGGTTACTTGGGTTGAACATGTGGAAGTGGATGATAAGATCCAAACTCACCAGCTTTTCAGAGAAATTATTTGTGACAATAATTCATACGGAGCTGAAAGATGGGTTTTAACACTTGAAAGAATGTGTGAGAGATTTGCAAGTGCCTCACTTGCAAATATACCTAGTTGTGACGCTGGAGGTTACTCTCCGCTATCTTGATTTATTTTCCCTTTGATCCATTGTTTGTTTACGGCTTATATATATATATATATATATATATATATATATATATATATATATATATATATGCTATTGAATTTTCAGTGATAAGTATAGCTGAAGGAAGGAGGAGTGTTAAGAAGCTTGCTCATCGTATGGTCAAGATTTTTTGTGGAAATTTAGACATGCCAGGTAACATGGAATTGCCACATATAAATAGTGGGGTTATGGTATCTGTTCGGAATAACACAGAGCCAGGTTTGCCAAACGGCATCATTGTCACTGCTGCTACCTCCTTTTGGCTTCCTTTCTCCCCTGAGAATGTCTTTGACTTCTTGAAAGACAATAGAAGAAGAGCTCAGGTTCACATATATATATAAAATTAGCATATCTTTTATTTTATAGTAAATATTAATCTTGCATTATTACACATTCATTAATACCTAAAAAAAATAAAAAAATCTTGCAGTGGGATGTTCTTTGCAACGGATATCCAGTGGACGAGATTCAACATATCTCAAATGGAACTCTTCCTGGCAACTGTACTTCAATTATTCGGGTACTTGCTTTTTTATTTCTAGTTTCATGTTTCAAATTTAACTAAATTAGTAGGTTTATATTTCAATTAGGTTATATCATGGGGGAAAAAAAATAATGATCCCAAGTTGAATTTCAAAGTCATCTTTGATAGTTCTTGCTAAAGATATTGCTTCAAGTAGGTTAAGATAAATTCAATATGGAAATATATCAAATAACTTGTTTCATATCTTCAATGAAGATCAACAAAAAGTAATGTGATGTGTGTGGATTAGATTTTTCAACTTGTTTATTATGAGTATATCTTTTAAACTTAATTATGGTAAAAAGTGTGTTAGAGGGAAGTAATTTATGACTATAAACATTTATATGAAAAATAATTCTAGCGTAGTTAATAATTGATGTTTGAATGGTGTTAGTAAAAACCACTACTAATTTGTATCAAAAGGAGGATGAGCTCTCCAATGTGTGATAGTTAAAGAATTGATTATAAATAAGTTGAATTTGATTAGCATTTCAATTGTTGTTGTGGTGAATGCAGCCATCAGTCCCTTGGGAGAACAATAAGTTGATTCTACAAGAAAGTTGTATAGATCCCTTGGGATCTTTGATGGTATATGCTCCAATAGATGCAGAAACCCTTAATTTCGCAATGAATGGAGGAGACTCTACACTATTGCCTATTCTTCCATTCGGGTTTACAATATCAGGAGATGGAAGATCAAAAACTGTTGGAGGAGAGTCAGGAGGTTCGTTGCTAACTCTTGTTAACCAAGAACTTTCTTGCAGTACATCTGCAATGGGGGAGCTAAACATTGAATCTTCAGTAGCTGCTATGAATACACTTATAACATCCACTGTGGAGAAAATTAGATTTGCTTTGAATTGTTCCAATTTTGATTAATTATTTCGACATGTACCTTCACTATTGTCTGAAGAAAGATAAGATGAAGTTTTTTGTATGTTCAAAATTATTCGTAGTTATTGGAACGTTTTCTTGCAATTATGCAGGTTTGTTTCAATGAAAATTATAAAGTAAGTTTATATAGAATAATTAAGAAACTAGAATTAAAGAAATTTCCTACAAAAATGCTCGGAGATAATTACTCAGCTGATCAACCAAACCAGAGATTATTTTTTAGGCCATTAAGAGGAATCGTAGTTATGTACTTGTATATTGGCAACTTTTCTTATAAAATTTGCCCCGGAGTTGTACCATGTCATTACATGAATCCTTACATTATATATGTCTAATTAGGAGTATATTTGAAGGGTTCGTTTTTTCTGCAGTTACTCAGATAAGTTATCTGCAGTAAGCCTAATACGACGTCGTTTTGGGGCGGAAATCATGGTGCTTTTGTAATTTTAATTTATTTCAGGGTTATAATAGTCTTTATATTTATAACTTTTTAAGATTTCAATACCAAAACGACGTCATTTTGGGAATAAATGCAGATAACCTATCTGCATTAACTACAGAAACATTTTTCCCATATTTGAATGAGGAAGGATATTCTAATTATCAAAAAAATTCACTACCAACTTATTACCTATCTAATCACCATTAGAATAATATTTTCTCTCTCTTAGATCCAAGGATGATGTGATGGGTAATAAGTTAGTACTGAAAATTTTTGGCAGTTAGAATATCCCTCCTCTATTTGAATATGTACACTTTTATTTACAAACAGTGAAAGTTGGGAAATAACCTTTGAAGTAATTTCCGTATGCATACCTCATGTCACATAATTTTCTTTAACGAGATGTTTGGTAGGGGGTTTTGTTATAAATACCTAGGCAACTTCTATTGATATTTCAATTTGACCATGTTTGGTATAACACTTTTAAAAAAAATTAAATAGGAAAATCCATTGCCCATCCATCATGATTTGTTTGTAAAATTTCATGAAAAATACTATTCCAAAAACCTTATGAACTTTGCTGGGAAAAAAAGAGAGAGGTTGAAATGAAGATAAAATTGACCCTAGTGGAGTACATTTTTTCAATCTCTTTCTTATGTGGAGATTCAAAAAGTAGGGTGGTTATTTTTGTAATTTTAACCCATTTTTTATTAATATTTTATCTTCAACTAAACATAGACTTGGAAAACTTTAATCAATTTTCCTGGAAATATTTTATCCTACCAAACAACTTTTTTTCAATTTTACCATCAAACTTACTTTTTTTCATTTCCCCATTAATTATATTAACCTAGTAAAAAAAAAATTCTCGTACCAAACGCCCCATACGCCCCATAATTATTCAACCTTTCTTTGTTGTCAAATGGATTCAAATGTATAGATATAGCCAATGGTGGTTATAACCCGTCTCTCACGTGGACTCTACGTACCGTGCAAATGGATCATTTCCCTATTATTATTTAGGGGTTTGCATTCATCATGCAACATGACACAAAAAAATTTTCTACACACATAATATTTTATGGGACTCGCACTTTTTGAAGCAAAAAAAAAAAAAACTAAAGCACGCAAAACAAATATCTATAACATTACACAATTACTTTTCCTACAACATAACTCTTTTCCTACAACATAACTCTTATAAAACTCTATTATCTATAGCTATAGCTTACTATTGAGAATATTTCTATCCAATGAAATGAAAAACTTTTCTTTTTCTTTATCCCTTTCCCAATGTTCGTTGTCATCTAGTATCATGTCATTATTACAAGGATTTAATGTTTAAGAGATAATTTATCTCTTTTTTTTTTTTTGGTAAATATAATTCAGGGCTTTGGTTTCGTACTGTTGCAGTAACCATTTTTTTTCCTGCAAAGCAAAACGACAACATAAATAATAATAAAAAATTTGTAACAAACACTGTATTCAATAATTATCTTTTGTCTGTAGCTTTGCATGACAATAAACTTTTTCCTGTAAAATGATTGTTATTTATCTCTATAATTTATCTCCTTTACCCATATAAAAGTAGCATTTAACGAGGAGTATAATGTTGCATGACCTAAACAAAAAAAAAAAAAAAACTTTCCTACACTCATAATAAAGAGGAGAGAGAAAATGGAATAATGAAAGAGAAAAAAAAAAACATGTGAACCTCATCTTAGTTATGTGAATAGGAAAGTTTTCTTGGATCATGTAACATTATACTCATAAAACCCATAAAAATACATGAGATCCATGCAAATCCATATGATCAGAAGAAAAAGAAAGACAAAGAGAAAACATGAGGTCTACATATTTTTATGGAAAAAGTGTGTCATTTTAAATGTTATGTCGTTTTAAGAGAGAGAGATAGACATAGATTGAATTTTTTATTTAAAATTTAAATTAAAAAATCACTCACTTTCTCTCTCTTATAATTTCCATTTTCTTGTGTATATCTCTCTCCTAAAATGACATAACTTATATCATTTAAAATGACAAACACCAAACCCTATTTTTATATGTATATAGATAATAAATTTATCTGCTATAAACATTACACCCTTATTTCAATTACAATATGCATGTCCCCGTCTTAACATCACCCGAAAGCAATTGAAGTACATATGTCCACCTACAAATGTGTAGCCAAAGCTTTAACTGATAAATTGAGAATCAAGATACTGGCCATAGGGTCACAGTCTTTGTAAATCAATTAATTTACTCTAGTAAAGGAAGATGCCTTTTGGAGATAACCCAAGTGCTTTGATTTCATATCAAGCTCCTTCACACGTTCCTCATGTTGGGATTATATATAACTTCAAGCAAACAGGCTCATTCCATGTTAGAGAATAATATAAATTATTAAAAAAGCTCTCACTCAACACCTTAAGGTTTTGGGTTAAAGTAATTCTTTTATATAATATCGGAGTATGAGTGACTACAAGGTCACAAGTTCGATCATCACCGCCTCCTTTTTAAAATGGGATTAAAATAAAAAGCACAAAAAGTAAACCAAAAATTGGACCTTGCATAATCCACGTTTCAAGTCTAAAGGGCTCTTGCGTGAGAGAATGTGTTAGATAATAATATAAATCATTAAAAAAGTCTTCACTCAACACATTAAGATTTTGAGATAAAGTGGTTCTGCGCAAAACTACATTGTCTCCGAGAAGAGGTATGGTGTGTGACATCCTCATTTGATTTTGGATGGTCAAGATATTTTCCATTGACCATGTTAGCTCACAACTCACCTTGAGCAAAATTTGCACATTTTTTCACACGTGCCAGGCCGATGTGTTTATACAACCATGTAGCTGTGGAAAGCAAAAATATTAAGACCTGGTGAGTCACTAGTCAGACTTGGTAATTCATTTGGGTTAACCACTTTGATTCTCGTCATTGGATGACTTGTGGATTCCATGGAAGAAAGGGAACTTCAGCCCTTGGAAATAATCAGTTGCACACTTCATAACGTGTTTACCTCCAAACCTTCTAATAAGTAATAATGAATGACTTGATCACGAGAAGAATCATACCATGGTCATACAAGCAATTGTGGATACTGACGTCAAGTTCAAGTACATCGTAATTGGCTAGTCAGGTAAAATAATAATACTAATAACAATAATAAATAAATAAAAGAAAAAGTGTTTGTCATTTTAAATGATATAGCACTCTTGTCCTTTTAAAGGAGAGACAGATACAGAAAAAAAAAATTTATTTAAATTTTAAATTTAAAAAAAATCACTCACTTTCTCTCTCCCATGATTTTCATTTTTATGTGTCTATATCTCTCCTAAAATGACATAACTCATGTCATTTAAAATAACAAACACCAAGCCCATAAATAAATAAAGTAGAATAAAGATATTAATAATTGATTTACTATTTAGAAGCGAGGATGCCATGTTACAACATCAAGTGGCATAACTGACAATCATAGAGCTTCATTTCGACGACTTTGGATATATGTGACTAAACAATGGGTACTATACGGGTCATATAAAAAATGAACCGTCACTTTTGAATCTTATTTTGTAATGCAATTACGCAGGTATATGTTATATATTTAATAAAAGGTATAATATCTCTATATTATAGAAGATAAAATCATTTCTTACAAATATACAAAAGTATGTGGAGCTTATTATTTTTTTTTCTTATTTTCACATGATCCTACATAGACTTCACACACTTTTATATATATATGGAAAATAATTTTATTTTCTACGGCATAAAAAATATCAAATCCTTTAATAAATTAAATGCCTAGAGATTTAATGATGATGACCTGGTTAGTGACTTTGTTTCTGTATTCAGATTTTTGACAATATAACTTTTGTTCACAATATGTCTGAGATTTAAGAGCGTCTCAACACTCAAAACCAAAAGGAAATAGTAGCGTTTATATAAAATAATCTTAACTTATAAATATATATATATATAGGGTCAGGATCATTTTACACCAGTGTAAGTTACACTCTCAATCTTGTCCATTGATCTAATTTATATCTAAGGGTTCAAATCTTTTAGTAATGTGAGTCATTGGATACAAGTGGATCAATGATTAAGATTGAGTGTAAGACTTCTAACTCTTACACCAGTGTAAGAATATCCTACCCCATATATATATATATATATATATATATATATATATATATGGACAAGATATTCTTACACCAGTGTAAAAGTTAGAAGTCTTACACTCAATCTTGATCATTGATCCACTTGATCTAACGGCTCTAAGATGAGGTGTGAAATTTGAAAATTGACACTGGTGTCAAAGGATCCTGCCTCTCTCTCTCTCTCTCTATATATATATATATATATATATATATATATATATATATATATATATATATATCTATTAATCTCATGTTGCATGAGATAATTATTTTATATATATATATATATATATAAAAGAAAAATATTTCTCAAGCAGAAATGTTAAATCTATAAAATTATCATTATTGTTATTTCTCAAGCAACTTGAGAAATGACAAGCCTTATTATGTAAATTAGTTTTATATTCAAAAATAATAAGACTTCAATTAAAACTAGAAATGTTAAATATATAAATTTGATAGAGAAGAAATTTTTTTTTTGTCCAAAAATTATGATTACCAAAAATATAATGGGAAAGTGAATTTTCTGAAAATGTGACAAAAAAAATGTTCATTAGATTAAAAATTATCGAAAATATTGGCTTAAGTTTACTAATTTTATGTTTAGTTGGTTGTCAAATATTATTGGTAATATGGAGAGATTTTACGAAACTAACCCCGTCCACAAACCACGCGCAACCCTACCATCATCTTTCAAACTGCAAACCCCATCTCTCTTTCTTGAAATCAGATCAAAGTTTTTTTTTTTATTAACTCTTTTTTTTTCTTATTTTCCTTCTCTTTCACCTTCTCAATCCTAACAACTGAGACTTTCTTGTTTTAAGATAGAAAACTGGAAAAAAAATCCTTTGAAGATCTAATCTAGGTATATTAGAATAAAAAAATAGTGCTAATCATCAGTACCGCCGTCAACTCCTTCTGTGCGCTTTTGGTTCTCTGCTTATATGTTCCGTCGTTTTTCCTTGGTAGAACCCGAAGAAACAAGCTCAGTTTTTCATGCATGTGCTCTATTTTTGTAGACTAGAAGATTAATTGATTGCATGAGATGAGGTCATCTGTGGGCAAAGGATGTGATATACGTTTTCTTATGAGTTGGCTTCGATACTTGAAATGGGTAGAAAGGGTGTAAAATTTACCAGTACCTTCGCAACCATAAACCAACTAACGAAGGAAGCAGATAGAAGAGAGAGATATTTTAGTCTGAAAATATTTGATAAATTTTTCCATCATCTCATGATCCAAGAATACCACCCTTGGTGGTATTATTGGAAGGTATTTTCAATCATATTTTGCGCACGAATGAAAATCTCTAGAAAATCACGCGGAAATTTTTTCAAAAAAAGCATACCAAACGTGAACTAATACGATTACCACCCCACTTCCTCCGAAATTTCAAATGAAACCCTCTGCCAAACACTCTCTAAAAAAAAAGCAATTGTCCTTTTTTTGGGTAGTCTAGCTAATTATCTTTTAAAAGACATAAAATTGAATTATTTTAATTAAATATACAATATTATATAACGGAAAAAAAAATTACATAATAGAAGCGGGGAAGTGTTAAAAGTTATTGAGATATTTTTTTAATTCAAAAATTAAACAAATTTTATTATTTTACTTAAAATTACAAAATTCTATGTCCTATACATACACTTAAAAAAAAAACCAACTTCATTCCTACCAACCCCACTTTGTCTTTGGTACCTTAAAACCCTTGTTGGGGGCGAAATCCACCGTGAAGCGCCGGAGCGAGGAGTGAGGGACGACATCGAGTGCTTTATGAATTGGGAGAGATCCTTTCACTTTCTGACTGGCTGTTTCAAATGGGGTTGGGATCTGCTCCAATTGATGCATTGATGATACTTCAATTGGCTAACGTCGCGTGGTTCTTATAAAGCACTGACACTTCAAAAAATTTGACGTGTCGTGTCTGAAATTTCCTGACCCTCTCGGACACTCCAATACGAGTTATAGAAATTCAAAAAAAGGTTTAAAGGATGCGTTGCGTTGAGTTTTTAGTTCCAACTATTAGATTCGTTGAATTTCGATTACCATTTTATTGAATTTAATATAAATATTTGGGATATCTTATGTTTCTTTGCAAAATTGATGAATATTGTAAGTTTAGTTTCTGTAATACCCCGTATGCATCCGGTTTGTTATCATATCATCGTATTAAGCGCTGCTTAATTAAAATGCGGAACTAACTTTTTCTTTCAAATTACGACGTCTTTATTATTAACCAAGTTGATTACTTAATCCTTTTTCAAAATAATGTCTGTATGTAAATTGCAATTAAACAACTAACTGAATAACCTCAATTAATAAATGTGTATCTAGTCACGGAACTACAACATGTAGACCGGACGGTATCCTGATAGATTATACAAACTCAAGTCTAAGTAACATAGTCAAAACAATGTGGCATGGACAACTCCCATACTCACCAAATAAGGCAACAAAGCCCAACATAGTCTCAGCTCAAATAACAATATAATAACAATCAAACATAAATCAGCATCCAAACAGATCAACATAACATGCATCAATCAGTCAACTAAGCTCTGGCCCTCTGCCGCCCGAGGTATCTGTTGGGTTTAGTATGCTCTTTGCACTTAAGCCCAATAGCTTTAGTGAGAGTGATCCCAAAGTTCAAATTTAACCCATGAAGCTTAGGGTTATTTTTGGATTGGGCAGGGTATATAAACACTCATTTCTCCCTTGTGCCTCCGAGGGTTACAGACATCAGAAACACAAAGAGGCAGACGTTCATCATCTGAACGGTTGCCCACACGACTCCCTGATCCCCTTGAGTCATAGCATGGAAGATCAACCGTAGAGCGGATTTTGCTACCGGTCGTGGTGCATTGCTGCAGATCGTGAGGCTTGAGAAGGTGAACTGAACGTGAGGAATCGTAACACTTGCTTCTTCACCCCAGGTAATCAAAGCATTGTTCTTCACTCCTCATCGCATCGGTACGATGCGCTTTCGCGTTTCTGATGATAAACCTTCATGTGGTATCAGAGCCGGATTGTGATGGGGATTTAGATCAACCTTCATTTATTTATTTTTCCTATGTGATTTTTGAAAATATAGCACCTTTATTCTGTATTTGTTATTTATATTCATGTTAATTCTTTATAGTTCATTTTCATAAAAGTTTAAATTTTAATCGGTAAAAATGTTTTAATCCATAGTTAGGGTCTCTCGTGTATTTCTTGATTTGTAATAAGGAGGTTAATCCCATATGATTAGGTTTCCTCCTTGCTGTTTTTATTTATTTTTCTGAATTTCTATGTACTTTTCCAATATTTTGTAAAAGTTCAAAATCGAGAAACCGCGAGGAAGATGCGCAGTCAGCACTGTCGGAGACTTTTCGAGGACTTAAAGATCTCAGAATGGGGCGATCTATATATGGTTAGAAAAAGGGGATAGATATATCTCTAGGTGAACAAACAAGAGAACTGTAATTGGAAATTTAGTATCAAAGTAGTTAGGATTTATTATTTAATGCTTTTATTGAATGGTATGAATTATATGTGCGATTAACATGATATTTGCGATAACATGTCATATAGGATAGGAAGGTGCCATATTGTTGCATGATCATATGTCATACGTGCATATTTACTATTATGTCATTACCGACTAGTGTGATAGTTTATGCGCGTAGTTTTTTATTTTAAATATTCTGGTAAAATAAAATTTTAATTTTATGATTTTGGTAAAATCTAGAATAACCAAATTGATTATTTTTGGAGTTTTAAAATCAAGACAAATTAGTAAGAAAATTTTCTAAGAGAATTCTTTTATTTTGCGAGTAATTTGTGGGTCTACTAAAATGGTCATGTGTTAAACACACGCTGCATACCACAATCATGTATCATGATTGTGTGAAGCACACGCTGTCTATCATGACCGGATTTTAGGACCTTAATGATTTCAAAATTCAGATAAGCTAAGTGATGCACGTTCATCGGCGCTCTTGCTTACATAGTTTTTGAAATCAAACAAAGGATACTCTCAATTAAATAATTCTTGGAAATTGGAAAATATTACTTATGTTGAATAGGAAGGAGATTTAAATTAAGAAATTAATTTAACCTTCAAGCGCATTATAGGACCATTAATAAAATAATCATGTGAAGTCCCATCGAATAAGCATGATTGGATTTTATTAGATTGGACCTAAATATTTATGGGAGGAGATTTAAATTAAGAAATTAATTTAACCTCCAGGCGCATTGTGGGCCTATCAATAAAATAATCATGTGAGGCCCTAACAGATAAGCATGATTGGATTTTATTGGGCCTTAATAATTTCAAAATTTTAATAAAGTATTGTACGGCCCATCGTCGATAATACTAAGTTATTAAAGATTATTTTTGAAATTAAACAATGAATTCGACAGGACTTATGAAAATTCTAAAAAAAATGTTGAATGGGTGAAGGTTTTAAAAATTAAAATTAATTTTTAAAACCTTCGGGCTCCATTTGTGGGTTTATTAGTGAAATGGTTATCGCTGAAGCCCTATCAGATAAGGATAATCAGATTTCACTAGATTAAATCTTAATAATTTCAAAATTTTAGTAAAGTATTGTACGGCCCATCGTCGGCAATGCTTAGACACTAAGGATAATTTTGAAATTAAACAATGGTTAATTACATTCAACTTTGGTAAAATTGTTAACCCTCCCATCGAGGCTCTAGCAATGGCACTGAAGGCCCAAATAACAATTTTGATTTTTACAAGTGACTTGCCCATCGTAAGCCTTGTAAAGATAAACTGAAGGATTGTTAACAATAAACAAGAGTAGTTATGATAATCTATTTGTACTTCGTTTGTTTATTGCATTATTTGTTTGTAATTGTGTGCTTTATATGTTTTTCAGAAAATATCTTAGAAATGATTTTGAGTCAAAAACCTCTAGATGGTACCAACTATGAATAAGTGAAAAGCAAATTTTTGATATTATTCTAAAACATGGAAGCTAAAATTTGTCCTGACAATGCAAGGGCCATAGCAACCTGCAGAGGATGTGTTTAAGGATGCAATACTCAGATTGGAAAAGGACAAATATAGTAGTTCTCTATTATATTTTTGTCAGTCTTTCCAAACACTTGCATAAGCAAATACACATGGTTAAGAGTGGAGTAGAGATGCTTCAGACTCTTAATGACATGTTTGTTGTGTTTAGCAGCTTTGCTAGACAGAATGCAGTCAACACAGGTTTTGCTAAAAGTCTTGTTAAATCCAAGGGAAAACAAAAGGGTGGTAACAAGAACAAAATAACTTGGTGATCAGTTGTCAAACCAGTTGCTATGAAAAGTCGCAAGGCAGGTGCTTCAAGAGCAGACTGAAGGAACACTGAAAGAAAAATTGCCCAGAGGAGATGAAAAGAACCAGACATGGGCATATCTAGGCCTGATCAGTGAATGAATGATTGATTCAGGAATCACTGATTATGTTTGTTACTGTTTACACTTATTTTCAAACATGGCATACCTGTCAGCAATGGACATAGATATTTTAAGCTTGAAAATGGGAACTTGTGTCTGCATTTGCAGTAGGACAAGTTATTTATAAGACTATGGTTTTGGGTGACTGTTTATTTGTTCCAGATTTCAAGAGGAATTCAATTATTGTTAGTTGTTTTGATTAAAACATGGGTTGACAATGCAATTGATTCCTCAGTTACATTTCGAAGTTCATCTTCGTCTTGTTTGTTCTGGTTCATTGTTTAAATAGTCTTTATTACCTTTGTCATATACCCCCCTAAATTTTTGTGTTGAATGGAAATGATGATGAACAAGGATTTTCACCAAAGAAATAAAAGTTTCAAATGAAACATAACTTTGGCATTTGTGATTGAGTCACATTATCTCAAGTAGGAAACATGTTTTAGTTAAAAGATGGACTGAAAGTTCAAGAATCTTTTAACTAACAGCTACATGTTAGTCCTATTTGGAAGGTAAAATGGCCAAGCAATCCTATAAGAGCCAAAAATATTTGCGCAACTATTCAACTAGAACTGGTACATACTAATGTATGTGGACCAATTAGCGTTCAGACCAGAAGAGGTGATGAGTACTTCATTATATGAATGTTTACTCTGGATTTGGACAGATGAACCTAGTGCGCTATAAGTCTAAAGCTTTTGGAAAATTTTAAGAGTTTTAAGTTTGAGGCAGAAAAGCATCTAGGAGTTCAAATCAGAACACTTTAGTCTACTAAAGTGTTTGGCTACCTGTCTGGTAAGTTCAGGTCTTACCTTATTTAAGAGGGGATAGTTTTATAACTGTCAACTCTAGGAATGCATTAGTTGAATGAAGTTACAGTATGCAAAAATCAAACATTTCTAGACTTGGTGAAGATCATGTTCAGTTATTCATCTTTGCCAATGTTGTTCAAGGAAGATGCATAGGAGAAGGAAATGTACCTTTTTAACTTGGTTCCGTCAAAGTTTGTTGTAAAGACACCTAAGGAATTATGGAAAGGGTGCAAGCCCAGATCAAACCATATTCGGATTTAGGGTGCTACAGTACACGTCCTACAACAACAGTCAAATGAGATGGAATCTTGTATGGAAGAGTGCATATCTTTCGGCTACCCTAAGAGAACGAGGGATGATTTCTTATTTAGTCTTAAGGACAAGATAATTTAAGTGAGCACACTCATATGATTTTCTTAAAGGAGGACTAGATGAGTGATAACTCTCCCAAATGAGAGTTAATTTAGTATTTTTATGATGAATTTGTTGCATAAATTTCATATAAGTTGACCTCTTTGCATGATAATTGAGCTAAATATTGTATATTTATGATTAAGTGCTTTGAGATGACTAAGTATGGAAAATAAGACAATATCCCTTGATTTTGTGTAAGAAAAGATGACTTGTTGAGTGTTTGTCTTTGCAGGAAAAATTGACGTAGGAATGCTGTAGCAGAGAAGCTGACAAAGTAATGATATAGCAAACGCTACAACATGACAGCGTGGACAAAGGAACAACCGAACTTTTGAAATTCAAAAGTTAGTTATTCTCCAACCATACACCAACAAGCAAAGGAAGTTTCTGAAGATTTAATACAGAAATCACAAGAGTCAAAGACAAATTAAAAGATTGAATCTTATCCAAATCCCAAAGAACAAGGACAACAACCTTGATTCGGTCAACAACATTGGCACAAGAAATCCAAGAAGATAAAGATCTTATCCAATTAAGTGCTAACAAATCCAAAAATCCCAAGGATCAAGGACAACAAACTCAACTCCTATTCGGTCAACAATAACATTGGCACAAGGATTCCAAGAAGATCAAGATCTTATCCAATCAAGTGCCAACAACACAAGAAAATCAAGAAGATCAAGATCTTATCCAAGCAAGTGCCAACAGCCCAAGAATCTAGGGATACGATAAGGCTGCAGCAACAAGATTCATGGATTTTCACTCCTAACCCTAAAGCCCAATTATCCAACCACTTTTCCTATTTAAAGAGGAGTTCCCGCACGGATTCAAAAAGCGGGAGAGAGGTCAGAAAGGCAAGAAAGAAGGGAGGGGAAGAATGTAGTACCCCTCCCACGTTTTAGAGAGAGAAAGTAAGGTTCTTGGAGGAGGAAGAGCTGCTGGAGCAAAGCAGTGACGACGTTTTCCTACAGCTTTCGTTTTGATCTTCTTTTCTGTTTTCCAATGAGTTCTTTCTTTCTTTTCTCTGTTTTATTTAATTCCATTATGAGCTAAATTGCTCTATAGATTAGGTGATAAAGTACATATGCTGTAACATTGAGATGTATGCCTAAACTTTGTTTTTATTAATGTTTAATTAGTTATTCAACGAGTTTGCCTAATCTTATTCATGTGTGCATGTCGAGAGATACATATATGATATTGATGAGGTTTGGGCCGAGAGGTTTCCGAATCTAGACCCTTGTTGAATTGTGTGGATTAATTAGGTTAATATAACTTGATTAAGTTGTGGGTAGAGAGATCATTCACACCACATAGCCTAGAACTTGAACTTGAACAATTCAGTGATTAGTTTGGCCATAGAGATGTGAAAATTAGTTATTGGGTATATATGTTAGGTTGGCCAAAAGCCCCAACATACTTTAGTGTTCGATTACTAATTAAACATTGATATAGCATCATTAAAGCATCGTTTCGGTATTGCTGTATCAGGGAAATTGAACCTGACCTATATCTCATCCATCATCTTAATACCTTTAATTTTAGTTTACTGTTTTCTTAAATTTAATTGTCTTTTATTTTATAAACCCCACCATAAAAATCAATCTTTTTATAATTTCTTTACTTAAATAATTATTGCTTTATAAATCATCTCTGTGGGAACGATACTTGGACTCACACATCCCTTTATTACTTGTGACACGTGCACTTGCGTATTTGTGTGATTAATTTAATTGATTGCAAATTGCACAACAATGAGATATTATAAGCTCTTAAGTAAGGTTATTCTTGATGAGATTTATCACAGATCAAAAAAATTTAGAATCTTTAGAAGCTTCATCCACTGTTCCCTTGATTGTTCAAGAGGGGATATATATATATATATATATATCACTAGGTGAACAAACAAGAGAACCATAATTAGAAATTCAACATGATAATATATAAGTGAAACCAGTAGAAATATTAGTATAACATGTGGAGGAACAATATCAACAATAATTGAATCCTTAAGAAATTGAAGATCCACCATTTGACCCACTCTTTGTTTTACCTATAAATACACAAGGTCTAGTGCAGTACATTCGTAGTGGGAGAGAACTTTGTTAACTCTCAAGTTATCTCTTGTTGAGTGACATTGATCCTACTAGTTACGATAATGCACTAGAAGATGTTGTTGATCAAGTGTTGCTTAAGCTATGAATAATGATATGGAATACTTGTATTTCAACTCCGTTCAGTCCTTAGTAAAGGCACCAAGAGGGGGATAAAATTCACTAGGTGCTGTGGACATAAAAAGCAAAGAGAGGATGGACAGGAAGGTGAAAACCTTCAAAGCTAGCTTGGAGGAAAATTTTGTCAGACACTATGTTTGAGTCTATCCAGATTCTCTTAGTTGCTGCTATAAGTCTCAATTATGAGATTTAATTTTGGGAGTTGGATGTCAGGATATCTGCATACAACAACCAAAAGGGTTTATAGCAAATGGGCATAAACACATGGTATGCAAGTTGTGAAAGTCTACTTCATGGACTTAAGCAAGCATCCAGGTCTTGGAACATCAGTCTTTGATCAAGTTATCAAAATTTTGATTTTGAGAGAACCTTGATGAATGATGTGTATTTGTATGTAAAGAATCCAATGGAAGACAGTAGTTTTTCCTGGTACTTTATGTAGATGATATTCTCCTTATTGAAAACAACATGGAGGTAATATCAAGCCTAAAGAGTTGGCTAAGTTAGTGTTTTGGTATGGAAGTACTGGGAAGCAAATTATATTCTTGGTATAAAACTCTTATGAGACCGGAAGAATAAGTTGTTGGCATCACCTCAGACAACTTACATTGACAAAACTCTTGCCAAAATTCAACATGAGAATTCTAAGAGAAGAATTATAATTCTTAGATGTAGAATTCATCTTCCTAAGGAGTAACAAAAGACTCCTGAGAAGGAAGAATACATGAGCAGGATATCTTATGCTTTGGCAAAGGTAGTCTCGTGCATATCGTGTTGGGCGTTAAACCAGACATCTGTCACGCAGTGAGAGTAGTGAGATGGTACCATTCTGGATATAGAGGAACACTAAGATTATTGTTAAGCATGTACTCAAGTATCTTTGGAGAACGAGAGATTATATGCTGGTATGTTCTAGTGGGAGTCTTGAAAAGCTGAGTTTTCACAAATTCAGTTATTTCAAGTGGATATTGACTAAAGAAATCAACCTCGAGCAGTGAGTTTTTCAATAAACTCAGATAGCATTAGAGGTGGATCTTGCAGACCCAGTTACTAAGATTTTTCCTGAACTTGTGTTCGAGAGGCATGTTACTTCTTTGGGTCTTAGGATGATCCCAGACTTGCATCAAGCGAGTGGGAGTTATTGGTTTTGTTGTGCTCTTGGAGTAAGACGATGAAACAATGAAATCATTTTCTAAATTTCATAAATAAGGTTTTATTTATTTATTTTGCGCACTATTTTCAAACATCAAGGTCCGGATCAAATTGTGGAGTATATGATCATATGGATACGTTCATGGAGGACATGACCATAGGTTCTCACAATTGATGAATAGATTCACCGCTGTTAAATAAAGTTGGGCACTTTATTTAGGCTGCAATATTTTATGAAATGGTTTTGTCCGAATCATTGTAAAATATTGGTGTGAATTAATATTCACTTTGAAAGGATCAAGGTGAGATTTGATTAAGGTTGTTTTTCTGTCATAAGGTATCAAATCTCCAGTTAACTATAGTTATGTAATTGCTCTTAATCCTGAGTTTATTATAAATAGGTAATCAAATAGTTTTCATTCTTTGATTTACCAACGGGTGAGGTTCGATCTATTGACAACCAATAACTCGGTATTTTGGGAGTGAGATTATTTAATTATCGATATTTATGAGATAAACGACATGGAATTTGTAGGATACGTCCCCTTGATATGTTTCGGTACTTGGATATTAAAGACACTGGCCAGTGCATGTAATCCATTAGAGAAATGATCATAGTCAAGGGAATAAATAATTGATTGAGTTACAGAAAACTTGTCAATCAATTATAGACATTCTACAAAGGGGCGATGCATATTCATGTTATAAAGGTCATTAATCTTGGAGTTCAGGATCGGGCTTTTAGTGGAGTAGCACCGAATTAGATAATCATTCGTTGATTATCAGGAGCCTTGATTAATAACAGATGGTAGATCCCCAGGCTAGCTTGAGACAAGGGATGGGTTGTATAATCAGATGATGATGGCTTGTGGGCTACATAGTCTTGGGTTTATGAACTCAAGTTTGTGTCCAAAAGAGCAAGTGAGAGATTGTTGGGTTTAGTATGCTCTTTGCACTTAAGCCTAATAGCTTTAGTGAGAGTGAGACGAAAGTCAAATTTTAACCCATGAAGCTTAGGGTTAGTTTTGGATTGGGCAGGGTATATAAACACTATTTTCTCCCTTGTTCCTCCGAGGGTTACAGACATCAGAAACACAAAGAGGCAGACGTTCATCATCTGAACGGTTGCCCACACGACTCCTTGATCCCGTTGAGTCATAGCCTGGAAGATCAACTGTAGAGCGGATTTTGCTACCGTTCGTGGTGCGTTGCTGCAGATCGTGAGGCTTGAGAAGGTGAACTGAACATGAGGAATCGTCACGCTCGCTTCTTCACCCCAAGTAATCAAAGTGGTGTTCTTCACTCCTCATCGCATCGGTACGATGCGCTTTCGCGTTTCTGATGATAAACCTTCAGTATCAACCCCCGAATTACCTGAACCTGAAAATGTTCCCCAAGCGTGGGGTGAGATCTCTAAAAAGAAATCTCAGTAAGACAAGGGGTCCTCAAGGATTTCTCCACCCCAAGCTCACTTACATGTGCAATATAAGTTCTAAAAGCAGTAAAATAGTATAAGTTCCAAAATCAGTGCAATGCAGCAGAATAATCATGTCATGTGTGTCGACTATAATACTGGTCAGAGAAATGCAGGGTTTACATACGTCTATTACCTACAATTAGTGTAAGACATCACTTGCACCCGCCCAAAGAATCACCCTATTGTATGTCTCCTACATACTCAGGCTTACCATCTACGTGGAACAACACATGCATATCATAAGGCATTTGCACATAACAGCTCAACAACATTTCAAAATCAATACATGAAAACACATCATGCATATAAACCATTCCCCCATGGGGTATGGTGGAACCAAAAATGGCTAAACCGAGGACACGAAAGCTTACCTCTTAAGCAATCAATCCAAGCCAAGACCACACTAGCTCAATGTCCACAAACAACACAATCACAATCTGTTTATACAATAAATACTCATTAATTTTCATTGTCTAAGGTTCCATTAAGTGATTGGGGCTTTCCAACTTGTTTTAGGTGATTCATGCAAATTTCGCATGAGGTATTCAAATACTTCTCGATGAGTATTTGAAAGAACCCGCACCGTTAATTAAGGAAATTAATCAGTTAATTATGAGTTTAATGAGATAATTCCATAATTGACCCTAATAATTATTATGAGGCTCTAATAATTATAGTAAGTGGATAATAATGCTGAAAGTCGCTTTTCTGACGAAAAGTGCAGATACCGGACCTTGGGTCATGGGGTGGCAATTTGGTTATGAAATGAGTTAACTTTAATCATTCAAGCTTAAGGTTGTTAATCTAAGTCTAAAATATGGTATTGAACTTCTGTTTTGGGTCAAAACCGGACCTTGGGTCATGGGGTGGCAATTTGGCTTCGGATTATACAGAAAAAATCTGCATAATGTTGTTATGCCCGCGTGGTAATTGATTACTTTTGTGGTAATCGATTACCTTGCTGGTGGTAATCGATTACTATGTGCAGTAATCGATTACCAGCCCTTGGTAATCGATTACCACCTGTGAAAATGACCAGAAATCAGTATGTTGTTCGTGGGACAGTTCCCATGTGGGCTTGATGGCCTAGGAAGTTGGTATTACTGTTGGGAAACAGTGATACCTATAATTAAGGGACTTAGTGCTTGATAATTATGATCTAGAAAAGACGTAATCGAATAAGGAAATGTTGTCATAATGAAACGAACCTTTAAAGTATGGTTATTGATGATATTTCTCATATAAACAGATTGTGATTGTGCTGTTTGTGGGTCCTGAGCTTGTACAGACTCTTGGCTTGGATAGTTAGCTTACAAGGTAAGCTTTCGTGTCCTCGGTTTAGCCATGTTGTGGTTCCACCATGTCCCATGAGGGTATGGTTATATGCATGCTGTGTTACATGCTTTGAATATTTGAAATGTTGTTGAGCTTTATGTGTAATGGCTTTTAATATGCATGTGTTGTTCCATCTTGACGGTAAGCCTGAGTATGTAGCGTCATACAAGACGGTGATCCGGGGTGGATGCAAATGGCGTCTTGCACTATGTGTGGGTATTAGACGTATATAAATCCTGCATTTCTCTGGCCAGTAGAATAGAATTGACACACATGACATGATTATCTACTGCATTGCACTATTTTAGAACTGATGATGATAAACTACTTTTGAACTTATATTGCACATGTAAGTGAGCTTGGGGTGGAAGATCCTTAAGGACCCCTTGCCTTACTGAGAATTTTTGTTTAGAGATCTCACCCCATGTTTGGGGAATGCTTATTTCAGGTTCAGGTAGTATGGGGACTGTTGTCTCTGGTGGCAGGAGGCGAGAGCTTAGTTTATGTTTTGTGTTGTTCATATTATGCTGGCATGACTGGATTGGATGCTATTTATGTTTTCCGCCCTTATCTTTATGTTGCTGTTAAGTTGAGACTTATGTTGGCCTTTGTTGCCTTATTTGAGGTGAGCATGAGAGTTGTCAATGCCACCATGTTGTTAGTACTTTTGAGTTGATTTGTATAAACTGCTAGTTGGTCCAGTCTACGGGTTGTAGCTCCGTGACTAGAGACATACTTATGTTATTTTATTTAATGAGGTATTTCAGTTAGCTGTTTTATTGCAATTGCATACAGGCGATGTTTTATTAATTGATTAATAAGCAAGTTGGTAATGATAATGACTTCATAATTGAAAAGAAAAAGATATTCTGCATTTTTAATTAAGCGCAGCTTAATACGATAGTATGATAACATTACCGGATATATACGGGGTGTTACACAAGTGGTATCAGAGCAGGGCCTCTCATCCAGTACGGTGTGGTTCGAGGACGAACCAGGCAGAAGCTGGTGGGCATGTAACATCCTGAGCGCTGACGAGGGAGGGGAGTGATCGCCGGTGCAAAGAGGGACGGACAAGGAGCGGCTCCTGACAGGCTTCCAGCATCGACACCCGAAAGAGAGGGATTCCAAAGGATGTGCAGGTATAAGGCTACATAGTTTGGGATAACTTATAAGAATTAATTGGTACTACCTATGCTAACAAGATGCATTTTCTTTTCGGTAGCCCGGAACGGAAGAACTCCATAGTTAAGCGTGTTTGACTTAGAGCAATTCTGGGATGGTGACCTCCTCGGAAGTTTTCCCAGGAAGTGTGCGAGTGAGGAAAAAGCACACTGAAAAGTTTCGTGTTAGTATGTGGGGATAGTCGTTAATTCTTGAAGTGGTCGGGCGTTACAAGTGGTATCAGAGATATGGTTCGAGGGAAAAGCCTGTATGTATTGCAATAGCTAGGATGTTTGGTTGTGTCTGTCTTGTGTGTTTACTCCGTCGAATTTTATTATGATAATGCATGCGTAATCACATTGCGTGGGCCTGATCAACTCATAATTTGTGTAACTTGTGCAGAGTCATGGTAAGGTCCGGGAGAACATGAGAGACTTCTGAGGATCAATCCGATCATATCCTGACTGCATTGGCTGAGATGCAGGCGGCTAGGTTAGCCGATCAGGAGGCCACTAGATTGGCCAACGCGGCAATGATAGACGTTGTTCGCGAGGCGAATCGGATAGCCGCAGAAGAGGTTCGTGAAGCGACCGGAGGACCACTGAGGATGTCCTCAAGGCGGAACATGATGATGATGAGAATCATGTTGCAGGAGATGAGGGCTGGTCCTGCTGTAGGTCAGTTTCCACCGCCACCACCGTCGCCGCCTCCACCTAGTGTTCAGGATGAGAGCCTGAGTCACATTGGCAGTGCTACTCATGTCGCTGAGACGATGGAGACCTTGGTAGGGCATGCCGAGGATCGTGACGTGATTGATTGCCAGCTGAATGTTTTCAGGAAGCATAAGCCACCTGTGTTTGATGGACAAGATGGCTTCAGGCGCTGGACAAGATATTCCGGGTCATGCAGTGTACAGACCCGCAGAAGCTGATGTTCTCGACTTACTTGCTGGAGGGCGATGCCCATGAGTGGTGGACGAACACCTCTCGAGCTTATGAGATGCAGGGTCATGTCATGACGTGGCCATTCTTCGAGGAATGCTTTTTGGGCAAGTACTTTCCCTACGATGCGCAGGAGAGGAAGCATGGGGAATTTGATAGATTGGTTCAGGGCTCGATGTCTGTTGACGAGTACCTGGCCAAGTTTAATGAGCTTGTGATGTTTGCGCCCTTTCGGATGGCGGTGCCTACTCCGATGTTTCTGGCTGCTAAGTTCCGCAGAAGACTTAGTGAGGTGATTGCTGAGCATATTGCTGGAGCTGCTTCGAGGGATTTTGGTACACTGGTTCAGCAGTGTAAGGACATTGAGGATGTCTGCATAGCGAGCAAGGCCAAGAGGGCCAAGGTCGACGAGACCAAGAGGACTGTTAGTTCCACTCCTGCTCCTACTTTTTGGACGGACAGGAAGTTTGCTGGGAAGGGCAAAGGTAAACAGTTGGCGACTAGGCAGGCGCCTGGTCAGTTCAAGAGGACTGCTTCACAGCAGGGGAGTTTTGCTAGGCCTCCTTCCACTCCGAGATGTGCGGGGTGCGGAAAGGAGCATGCTGGTTGTTGTGCTTCGGGTTAGTTGATCTGTTTCCAGTGTAGCAAGGAGGGCCACTTCTCTAGAGATTGTTTGTCGTCGACGGCGAGAGCTGCAGCTGTTCAGGCAGTTCCTTTGCAGATGGTTCTGATGGCTTCTACTTCGGCATCTGCGGTGCCACCTTCTGTTGGGCGTATGTACACCTTGGATAGGCAGCAGTCGGACTGCGCTCCGAACCTTGTTAGAGGTACTGTGTCTATTGGTGGTATTGTTGTTGATGCATTGTTTGATTCCGGGGCTACGCATTCGTTTGTTGCTACCCCGATTGCTTTGGGGCTTGAGTTGCCCATGTCTGTGCTTTCTCCACTGTTGCGGGTGACTACCGCCACTGGAGAAATTTGTGATTCTACCACTATACATCGCGATGTAGCGTTTCAGTGGGATGGCCGTGAGTTCTCGGTGGATCTGATAGGATTGCTGATGGCCAACTTAGAGAGTATTCTGGGCATGGATTGGTTGTCTAGAAACTGTGCATTTGATTGATTGTTGTGCAAAGCGCGTGGTGATGTCTCCGTGTGATTCCACAGCTAGTTCCTCGCCATATATTTCATTGTTGCAGGCTAGGAAGGCCTTGAGAGCAGGGGCATTTGGTTATGTCATGTTGGGAGGTTTGGTGAGTGGAACACAGGAGGATATCACTGGCATTCCTGTGGTGGGGGAGTTCCTCGAGGTGTTTCCTGAGGAGATTCCTGAGTTTCCGCCATAGCGGGAGATAAAGTTCTCCATTGAATTGTTGCCGGGTGTGGGGCCTTATTATTAGCTCCATACCGGATGCCGCCACCAGAGTTGGCTGAGTTGAAGTAGCGTTCTGAGGGTCTTTCGACGAAAGACTTCTTCCGACCGAGCGTGTCTCCATGGGAAGCACTTGTCATGTACTTTTGAGGCAAGATGCCTTACGCCATTACTTAAGCGTGATGGTGCTCTGTTGGAGGATGTGAAATTCTCTTCAGGAACTGACTGTGTAACACTTGGAATGTGTGGCAAGGCCACGCGCGTTCTTGTATATGCGAGGCAGTGCATGTACATTTAGCTTGAGGGTTGAGTGGTCTCCATGACTCTAGGTTCTTATGTTGATTATTGATATGCTTCATAAGTAGTGGGCATGTTAACACCATGGGTAGTGTTAAGCATGAAATGAGTACGATAGATTGTTGTAATGTATCAATGTCATTTCACCTTTCATTGAGTTTCGATTTTGCAGATGCCATGGAGTTTGAGGTATATTGTGTTTATAGTATTCAAACTATTATGTTACTAAGATTGAAAATTTTGCAAGTGTACGTGAACTAAGGTACGTTATTATACGAATGAATATGCTAAATGACATATGTTGGTTGAAATAAATATGATTATGATTTCGTACAATGAACATGAATATGAAGTTATTTTGAAAATAATGATTTATCAAGTTGTAAGACTAGTCGATGTTAGAGTCATGGAATAGGACCAAACTCACTCGAGTTTTGTGTGGGTTTTTTTTTTTGAGCTGTGGGGTTAGGTCACCTCTTTTGAGAGAGCGGTTGGTGATCCCAGAGATTTGAATGACGTTTTTGATGTCATTGTGGAACTTCGAGTTTTGTCGGTGACCTCCTTGTTGGGGGTGCACTTCTCGAGATGGAGACTGTGAGAGTCTTGAATGAGCTTTTGGAGAAGATCCATGAGGCGCAAGTGCAGAGAGAGTGCCTCGACTACGTGAAGAACCAAGACGGTGTGTCTTGGAATGAGGATGGGCTTCTGTTGTTTCAGAAGCGTGTTGTGATTCCTCGAGGTCCTTTGACCGAAGAGGTTATGGCGGAGGCCCATAAGGGACAGTTTACTGTTCACCCTGGTGCTACAAAGATTTACCAAGATCTGAAGAGGAATTTCTGGTGGCCAGGAATGAAGAAGGACATAGCTGTGTATGTGTCCAAGTGTTTGATCTGCCAGAAGGTGAAGATTGAACATCAGAAGCCGTCTGGTAAACTTCAACCTCTTGAGATTCCGGAATGGAAATGGGAGAGCATTTCCATAAACTTCGTTGTGGGCTTGCCGAAGACTCAGGTTGGCTGTGACTCGATATGGGTCATTGTGGACAGACTGACGAAGTTTGCCCATTTTCTTCCAGTGAAGGTGAGCATCACTACTGAGCTGTTGGCCAATCTGTGTAATCAGTACAGATTCTCCATTTCCCATTTGGTTTTTTCATCATCACCACATTGGCGAGCCATGTCGTGTACTGTATCTCCCGAATGAACCCGGCATCCAAAAGCTCCTTGACTTGTTCTTGTAGAACTTGTTTCTTTTCTAGCCCCAGCTTTCTTTTCTTCTAGGAAACGGGAGTGGATCACGGATAAACTGCCAGCTTGTGGCAGCAGAAAGCGGGGTCAATGCCTGGGAACTCAGACGAGTTCCAAGCAAACACATATGTGTTACTTTTGAGGAAGTCAGCTAATACTTGTTTAATTTGAGGTTCAATAGTCTTACCAATTCGAGTAAATTGACCAGGCTCTTTCCCCAGTGTGAGATCTTCAAGCTCTCCATCAGGTTCGGGTCTCGGCATTGTTTCTTCTCTCATGTCGAGTTCAACCATGTTGACCGGCTTCTTAGATTGCTGAGGAGTTACATTCCTACCGGTTTTATCCCCCGGGTGAATTCAGGGTGGGCTCGAACGTCCCCCTTCATTTTCTTTGATAGTATCAAAGTAGCAGCCCCTGGATTCCTTCTGATCTCCACAAACAGTGATTATTTCATTCTTATTGCTCACCATTTTTATCTCCATCAGGTTCGGGTCTCGGCATTGTTTCTTCTCTCATGTCGAGTTCAACCATGTTGACCGGCTTCTTAGATTGCTGAGGAGTTACATTCCTACCGGTTTTATCCCCCGGGTGAATTCAGGGTGGGCTCGAACGTCCCCCTTCATTTTCTTTGATAGTATCAAAGTAGCAGCCCCTGGATTCCTTCTGATCTCCACAAACAGTGATTATTTCATTCTTATTGCTCACCATTTTTATCTTCTGGTGTTTTGTAGAAACCAGCATGTCCCACTGATGTATGGGAAGTCTTCCCAGGATTATATCATATTCTGAAGGGAAATCGGCCACTATGAACCTAACATGTTCTGATCTGAACGCTTCCTTTATTCCCAAGGTTAATCTGAGATCAATGTAGCCTTTAGGAGGTGTATGCTCTCCATTAAAGGCTACCAGCGTCATTTTGCAAGGTTTGAAGTCCTCTTCATCCAGGTTCATCTTTTTGAAAGCGTCCCAGAGTATGATGTGGCGCAACTCCCTGTATCCATGAAAATCTTCCGAACCCGACAATTCACTAGGGTCCCAGCAATGACCAGTCCATCAACATGACCCGGCAAAACGCCGCGCATGTCCTCTTTGGTAAAGTACAAAAGATGAGGGTCTGGCTTGGTTGGGTCTTCTTCGAACTTGGGACGATCTCGAATAGAGAGTACCTCTTTCAGGTATTTTCTTCTAGCACTTACAGTATCTCCTCCTCCCCCCCAAGGCTCCACTAATTACATTACAATCAAACTCCACTTCTGGGAATTCGTCATAGTTGTGATCATTTTTCTGATTCCTATCCTGTTTGTTCTTCTTTTCAGGAACGAGACTTTTGCTCCGATTTCTGTTTCCCAACTTTCTTTTATTGTTTCTGCAACCTTGGGTTTTTATCACGTATTGACGTAGCCTTCCATCTCGAACAAACTTCTCCATCGCATCTCGGAGATCCCAGCATTGATCAGTAGTATGCCCCGGTCCGTCATGGAATGCACAGTACTTTGATTTGTCCAAACCTCCTCTGTCGAATATGGGCCGGGGACGTTCCACCTTCTTCATCTCCGTGAGTGCCACTTCCCTCCAGATTTGCGAGCTCGACGCATTCAAAGGTGTATACTTGTCATATCTCCCAACCCGATCCCTCATGTCCGGGATTCGGGGGCGTTAATTTTTCTTCTTACTGTCAACTCGTTCTTTCCCCTTTTGAGGTGGGCTTCTTCTTCTTGGGCTTAACCTTTTGCCCTCATCGGATTGCGCATTTGCAATCTCCATTTGCTCTAGTTCGAGATATTTCTTCGAACGAGTTCTGAATTCCTCCAACGTCCTTACTGGGTCTTTATAGACTGACTTGGCTAGTCTGGATGCACCATCCAAACCTGCCACAATAAGGTGAACATGGACATTCTCTTGCAGCCCTAGGACCTGCAATGCAGCATCCTTGAACCGATTAAGATATTTCTGGAGGGATTCTCCGGGTTGTTGTCGTATCTTTCAGAGAGCGAACTCGGACTTCGGATGTTTTTTGCTAGTTGCAAAGTTCAAGAGGAACTTCTGTCTGAATTCTTCAAATGACCCGATGGAATTAGCAGGAAGGGTTGAAAACCATGCCTGCGCTGCTCCAGTCAGTGTTATGGCAAATATCCGGGATATGAGAGGTTCATCTATTCCTCGGATGTACATATCCGTGTCGAAAGCATCTATATGGACCTGCGGATCCTGGCTCCCATCGTACTTTGGCAGACATGCTGAGTCAAAATCCTCCGGGAAGACAGCATTTAATATTTCGCCAGTAAAAGGACTGTTATTATACTGCCCCCTGCTATACTTCCTTCTATACGCGCAGGGTTCTACTCGCCCCTGAATGTTTTGAACGTTCTGGTCAGGGTGAATCAGAACCCGGTCACCCTGGCCGTTATCTTGCTCCACATGATTTTGGGCATTTTGGCCATCTACGACCTAGTTTCCCTGATCCGGGTTTGCAGCGTTCACGGGATTGGGCCTTTCATGACTTTCTACACGGGGAACCCGGTTATGTAAAACTAGGTTCCGAGTTCCTTCTCGGCAATTAGCAGGTTGGCCTCTAACTTATGTTGCTCCTGGTCCCGTCAACTGTGTTAAGCGCTGCTCCAGGTCTCGCATTCTCCTGTTATTTTATCCTGTATTGCCCGAAAATCCTGCTGCCTTTGCAGGTTACTACGAGTTTCCAGTTCTGCGATTCGTTCAATGATCGCAGCGAATGCATTATTAGCCAACCGAGTATCCGGGTCGGCTGATTGAGCGATACGCGCAGCAAGATCCCCTGGATGCTGGGAAGGATTATTTCTAATTGGAGCCATGTTCGTCGCGGCCCCCTATCTCGACGCGCTGGAGTAGACGCGATGTCTGAGATGTCGTCCTTAACCTGGACATGATCATAATCCACGTTGTTTCCAATCTGGTTCTGAGGTTGATTTACCTCCTCCAGGACTGGATCCAGTGGTTGGTTCTGATTTTGGGGTTGTTGCTGGCTACTGCTCCTTGTCTGGATTGCCATCCTTTGTCAGATTGATGGGAACTTCAAACTCGCAGACGAAAGTTCCCCACAGACGGCGCCAATGTTCTGTCCTTGAAACAGAGATGTCTAGCCCAATAGGCTAGTATGTTGATATTGTATCTAGTGCCCTCTCCAAGGTATCTATGAAGGAGATACCCTTGAGTCAAGCAGATCACTGTGCACAGAATACTATAACGGCGTTAGCCAATGGGGTGTGTGTGCGCGCACAGTGACAGCATAACACTAAAAGAGAGAACGTAGGTACCTTTAGGGTTTACATTTGTATTTATAGAGGTTACCTGTGGGTAGTGTGGATGGGCCTTTGGTTCCTCTGATGAGGGTCCAGGCCTGATAGCTATGATGTCGTATTAGGATTAGTATCCTTATTGGATATCTATCCTTTATTGGTATCAATCCATATCTTGGATTGCCCCTTGTTGGGCTTGCTTCTTAAAGGGCCCATTATACGGGTCCATAACAGTATGTAATTTTCTGATATTATGATGTAAAAGACATGCTACTTTTTTAGCATATTGAAAAGTGGATATCAATTGATGATAAATTCTGCAGCTAGAGGGTTCACATGAAAGTTTATATTAATTTTTTAAAATGTTTATTGTGCTATTTACTTGAATGCAGCACTAGGGAAAGCCTAACAATTATTAGTAGATCAGAATGTAAGATATTATCTTCTTAGCCAAATTAATCAATTTGATAACCAGTTAATGGTTCTTTTGAAAATTACAGTTTCAAAAAATAAAGGATGCCATCCAGACACATAACACAGCTCGATGCAGCATTGGTCCACCTAAGGGCATTGGTGATCTGCTTCTTGAACCTTCCTTTGTTCCCAAGGATAGACCGGCAAAATGTATTTAAGCATAGTACCTCTACCCATGCATCTCTAACTTGTTTCACAAAGGGATAACCCAAAGAAAGCTATGGTCCAGAAAAACTTATTATATGAAGGATATATATGTACTCTTGTATATTTACCCCCTTATTTTTTGTTTTATAAGGATATCAAGCACAATTGTTTATTCTGCTTAATTCTTGACCATTCATGAGCTGATTGTAATCAAGTACCTGAAAACTTCAGTGAAAATGAAATGTTAGTTTTTAAGTTGTATTTAATTCAGAGAAACATTTGTGCATCTGTAAGCTGTATACGACTTGTTATGGCTTACTTATTTTGCTAAATTTGACAATCAACGAATATTAAAACTTGTGTATAATAGTATCATGAAAAAAATTATTTTTTGGCCTGCGGGCTGGCCCTAACCCGTAGGGTTATATAATTTTTTGGCTCGTGCGGGCTGTTTAATATGTGGGCTTTTTGGTCCTGTCCCGCACGGGTTAGGGCCTAATGGGCCGGGCTGGCCCATTTTGACGGCTCTACTTGCAGCCACTCCCTATTCCATAAGGAGTTTCTGAAGACCTCACTTTTGACTTCATCACTGGTTTACCTGCATCTGCAGGATTTTCAGCTATACTAGTGACTGTAGATAGGCTAACTAAGTATGCCCCTAGTTGGGGCTCTAGCAGGTAATTACTCGGATGTGACAGTTGCCAAGTTATTTTGTGATATTGTGGTTAAGCTACATGGTTTTCTCAAGTCTTTGGTTTCTGATAGAGACAGAATTTTCATTAGCCAATTTTGGTCTTCTCTCTTTAAGCTTAGTGGTACAGCTCTCAAAATGAGCTCAGTTTACCATCCACAAACGGATGGGCAAACGGAGGTTACTAATCGATACTTGGAGCAATATATAATAGCATTTTGTCATGATCAAAACAGCAAGTGGTCCTTCTATCTTGGATGGGCTGAGTTGCACTATAACACGGCTCATCACTCTTCAATTGGAATGTCTCCCTACCAGGCTCTATATGGTAAGCAACCCACTTTAATTTCTTCATACCAACAGGGATCTATAAGGGTGGCAGCTGTGGATACACTAGTCTCCCATCGCAATGAGTTGATTACAAGCTTAAAGCACCATTTAAAGGCAACTCAGAATCAGATGAAGATGGCAGCTGATAAACATAGGAAGGATAAGGAATTTAAAGTTGGAGATTTGGTGCTGCTTAAACTTCAACCATATAGACAAATATCCTTGGCTCGTAGAACTAATCAGAAGCTAGCCAAAAGGCATTTTGGCCCCTTTCCTGTTAAAAAGGTACTGAGTAAAGTTGCATACCAATTGGAGTTACCTCCACAATCCCGAATTCATCCCTCTTTTCATATATCAGTTTTGAAACCTTATTTTGGAAGTTCCAATATAGCAATAGTTGAGTTACCTATAGACTGCCATGAAAATCAACCAACCCAGAAACCATTGGCAGTGGTTAACTTTCGTACAATTCTTCAGCAGCATAAGGAAGTCAGACAGTGGCTTGTTCAATGGTCTCATTCATTGGCTGAAGATGCTTCATGGGAGTATGAAGAGGACCTACAAAAATTTTATCGTGAGTTGGACCTTATGATCAAGGTCCCTTTTGAAGGAGGGACATGTGATAGGGTGAAGGGTAAATCCAAAAGACTAACAAGTGCCCCTAGTTGGGCCGTAGATTTTCATGTGTAACATTAGAAGAGTGGTCCAATAATTGTATGGACCTGAATAGAGTAAAACCATTAGTTGACTCTTGTATCAGTTGAGTACTTGTATTAGTAGAGTCCTTGTATTAGTATATAGATGATTGATTGTAGAAAGAAGACATTTGAATAATAAAATTGTGTTCCATTCTGTTCCTTTTCTCTTACTTATGCATAATGTAATTTAGCTTATGACCAAGTATTTGAACTGTTGAATGATTAGTTGGCAATTCCATATCGTCTATCCTTGGAAATGGATAGCAACACGATTTGGTCGCGGAAATTGATTTAAAAAAAGTTCATAAATAATGCAAAATTCAAATTATTTAATGAAATAATAGAGCTAATTTGTAAAGAACCAATTCGGGTGAGGCTACATCAGTGATTTTATATATCTCAATGCGTCCCCCCACACGAGAGCTCACTTGTGCGAAGAAAGAAATTCCACTAGGTGAGAACCGAACCCGATACTCCGAGGCTCTGATACCATATAAAGAACCAATTCAACCCAAAACTTTAAACTGTTGGATGAGGCTATATTAATGGTTTTATATATCTCAACACAATTCCGTACATGGACGCATAATAGGTTGTGTAAAGCCCTAATAATAACAATAATTTAATATATATATATATATATATATATATATATATATATATATATATATATATATATTCAAAAATGAAGATGGATTTTGACACTATAAAGAATGTGTGAGAGTTTTGCATGTGCCTCAGTTTGAAATATAGCTAGTTGTGACGCTAGAGGTTACTCTTTGCTATCTTTACTCCAAACATTTGTGCATATTCATTTATTTTGATCCATTATTTGCTTTTGGCTATGTCTATGCTATTTGTTTTTCGATTATCAGTTTACCTGAAGGAGGAGTGTCAATGAACTTGCTCATCGTATGGTTAAGATTTTTTGTGGAACTGTGGACATGTCAATTAACCTGAACTTCCCACATATAAATAGGATGTATAATAGCAGGGTTAGGGTATCTGTTCGCAATAACACAGAGTTAGGTGTGCCAAACGGCATGATTGTCGGTGCTCTTATCTCACAGGCTAAAATTAGCATATCTTTGATTTTATAGTAAATTTTAATCTTGCATTGCACATTCATTAATAGTTGAAAAAAGAAAATTTCTTGCAGTGGGATGTTCTGTGCTATGAAAATTCAGCGCACGACATTCTACACATGTCAAATGGAACTCATCCTGACAACTATTCTTCAGTTATTCGGATACCTGCTTTTTTTATTTCTTGTTTTCAATTATGTATAGAACTAATTGAATTAATTAGTTTATTTTTCGATTAGTTTATAAGAATAAAGTTTTTAAAGTTATTTTAGACAAATTTGTTTAATGTTCATCAAAACGACGTGATTTTGAAGTTGAAAGATTAAAAAATTAGGATGATAAAGACTATTATAACCCTAGAATAAATTAAAATTACAAACACGCTATGATTTTCACTCAAAACAACATTGTTTCGGTAAATATTAGACAAATTTATCTAAAGTAACTTTTCATATGGCGAAAAAAAAAAAAAAAATGATCCCGGCATGAGTTTCAACGTCATCTTTGCTCTTGCTAAGATTCAAATAAAATTTCTCAATTGTTGATGTGGTGAATGCAACCATCAGTCCCTGGCGAGAACAATAATTTGATTCTATAAGGAAATTGTATAGATCCCTTGGGATCTTTAATGTATAAGCTCCTATAGATGCAACAACACTTAATTTGGCAATGAATGGAGGAGACCCTTAACTACTGCCTCTTCTTCGTTCTGGAGAGGGTAGATCAACAGGAGAATCAGGATCGTTGGTAATTCCTGCATTCCAAGAATTCGCTTGCAATACATCAGCGGCAGTAGCTGCTGTCAGCACACTTGTAACCTCCACGGTGGAAATTTTTAATATGCTCCTGTCGCTTCATGGTCCTTTCACGGTGGAGAAAATTAAAGTTGCTTTGAATTGTTCCAATTTGGATTAATCTTTAGTAATGTACCTTCACTATTGTTTAAACATGGAACCGGCAGTAGCAACTAGCAAGTTATGAACATTCAAGATGAGAAACAGTGAAGAAAAAAACATATAATGTGACAGAAGATTTCAATCCGATTAATATAAAATAAGAAGATAGTTGAACTTACAAGCGTGTTGATGCTACCGAATCGATATTCAATTGCCTTATTGCGATTGGGCTGCATACCCGTATTTGGAATGCTGAAGGATTTGGTTTCGGTTTCTTCCATTCACATATGATAAAATCTAAAGAAAATATTGAGACCATTGAAGTTTTTTTTCTCACCTCAATGGCACAGTTCTCATTAGAAATGAGAAAGGATGCTTAACACGAAGCCTTGAAGTGAATTTAAACAAGTACCTGAAGGATCAGTAATAAATTGGGACTTTGAATTCTAAAAAGTATATTTATTAGAAATTGAAAGAATATTTGACCCACATAAAAGTGATTTAATAATATATATTTTTATTGATTTTAAAGCATTTAAACTCATTTTTATGGTCAAGTACGTTATTAATGTATTTAGGTAGCATTTGTAAAGAAAATTAAATCACATATGGACTAGCCTAAAAGATAATATTGAAATGAACACAGATTCAAACTGGCACATTGAATTCCAAACACCCAAGTTCAGAGTAACTGCAAGAATATTTGAGCCCGACTAATGATCTATATTATATTATAGAAGAAAATTATACTTACAATTTATTTTTTGTTTACAATATTTTATAATCATATCTTATAAACTCATTAATTAATTATTAATTTACAATAAATAATAACTGTTGATTGTCGATTATAAAAAGTTGTAAACGAAAATAGGTTATAAGTATAACATTCTCTATATTATAATATATATTTTTTGGTGAGCAATATATTTTTAAGCATTTAAATTCATTTTATTGCATGCTATTAGTGTGTACATGTAGCATAACCTGACCTTGAAGGTTATACAAGAATCATTATAGTCAACAAGATTAATTGAAGCAACAAGAATAAATTAGGACTTTGAAAAGTATATACATATTAATTGCAAGGATATTGACCCCCTTAAAAGTGGATTAATTATATATTATATTATTCATTTTAAAGTTTTAAATTCATTTTGTGGTAATGCTATCGATCATTGTGTTTATTTAGTTTCCGTAAAGTAAATCACGTGCATTATTTTTTTAAGATAAAAATTTCTTTAATACTCTTATAGTATTTAACATTTAATATCTTCATTGTAGATATTGATCTAACTATTAAAAAATATACAGATAAATTAAAATACAATAAAATCTCCCTTTAATTTATAAAGAGTTTCTTTATTTTTTTAAAACAAAATCTATATGGCTAACTTACAACTCATGGCATAATATCAGAATATTGAAGCAAATTGTATAAAATATCTTATATACTTTCAAATGAGGTATGTGTTCCTAATATGAAACAAGAATATACTAAACAATAAAAAAGGAGAAATAAAATATGATTTTTTTATCACTATTACTATAATAATAATATACATTAATAGAAAGGTCTAGATGGTTTTAACAAACCTACAGCTCATTGCACATAACAGAGTATTGTTTGTAACAAATCATGTAATAAATTTTCAATATTTACGGCGTATTACAGCTCAATCTTCTCAAAACGTGAGAATTTTCTGCATTTGTACTGGAGGCTAAATTTAGACTAGGCAAAACTTGTAAGTTTAGAAATTCACGTTGTTAAATTTTAAACTGTATGATATTTTTCTAAAAATAACTGATAATTAAAGGAATTCAAACAGAAAAGGTAGGATGGCATTCTCGTTGTTACTGTCAAAGATAGCGTACATATTGTAAATTCACGCGAATCTGTTGCCTACATAAACCGCTCTCACTTGCACAAACAGACAAATCGTAACACAACGGAACCAAACCAAACCAAAAAATGAGAACCCAACGGCCTCTCCATCTCCTACTATCCCTTGTCTTCTTGGCAGCCGCATTCTCAGTAGCCACCGCCATAGAAAACGGCGGAACCACCAGCAGTGACGGCAACACCGATTTCATCCGGACGAGTTGCAACACCACGCTCTACCCGAAAGTCTGCTACAGTTCCCTCTCTCGGCACGCTAATGCTGTCCAACAAAACCCTGGCCAGCTGGCTCGCGTCGCCATAGCCGTTAGCCTCTTAAAGGTCCAAAGTGCGGCCTCCTACCTCTCCAACCTCACGCGCGAAGCTGACAACTCGCCTGCTGCCAAGGCGGTCCATGACTGCTTCTCGAAATTAGGCGACACCGTCGACCAAATCCGCGACTCACTGGAGCAGATGCGGCAGATAGGATCCTCCGGCGCCAGAGACGGCTCCGGCTCGTTCCAATTCCAGATGAGCAACGTGCTGACGTGGATGAGCGCGGCGCTCACCAACGAGGGGACGTGTATGGAAGGATTCAACGACGTATCGGAGGGTCCGGTGAAAACGGATGTATCCCGTCGGGTCACGAAGGTGAAGAAGATAACAAGCAATGCTTTGGCGCTTGCGAATAGCTATAGCAACAAGGGAATGCCTTGAACTTTGACATTTATGATTTTCACATTGTGATGTTGCACAGAGGCCTTCAATGCAAAACCCATTTATAGAGATCGTCAACCTAACTAACTGATTAACATTTGTTTTTCAAACAATGCACCAAACTCATTGATTGATTGATTTAATGCAACATTTTCAGCAGTTAATTTTGCTACAATGTTATTGTGTTTTTATTATTATTATCATTCAATATTGCACTGAAACTATATATATAATAAAATTGACTACATTAATAATCGCATAAAATATAAAATCATTAAAAATGTGACAATATAACTTATTTAATTCACCAACTCGAACGAATTTAGTCATTTCTCGGCATGTGTATCTGATAGTAGTGGAAGGATTGCATCGTTGATTTGATTTGCATTTATGTCTTGCTTCCATGAGTTCGTCTAAAATGAAGTTTATGTTTGGGTAATTTACCAATCGGATTGCATGGACAAGTACAATCTGTGCGACGTATATCCTGAACTAAATGATTTTGCTCTCTTTATGTTTAGCACAATATCTCTGTAAATTATCATGTTTCACTTCTACTTCTCACTTGTTTCTTCGTTTATATTTTTTTGCAGAAAAATAACTGCATGTTATTCATTAATAACTAATAACATTTTTAGAGTCACGAATTTCATAGCATTTACCATCTTGGCTTTGAATGTTTGAATGATAATGATCCGCTTCTGGTTACTGCATGTTTTGTTTTGAATTTAATTTGTAGCTGGACATTTGGGGAGGATTTATTCTATTTAACTCGATGTTATATGCATTCATTACTCATAAATACAGTTTCTTGTTTTTGCCCCGTAATATGTTAAATTAAAAATCTAAAATTATCGCACTCACAATTATTTTTTACTGAACTACTTGCCTTTGACTTCCTAATCATACATTGAAAATATATAGATTCTTCGGTGTTGTTTGTCTAGAGGTTACATTAGTCGGGTTTCTTAATTGGATATCTTGATAGATTTTGAAATCATTCCTCAGTTGATATGCTTTTTTTTTAGAATTTTGATGATTTTTTTTTACCAGAATATCTTATTATCTAAGGAAAAAAGAAAAAAGAAAAACACATGAAGAACAACATTTGCTTTTTCGTTTTTTTAATGGGGCTTTTTATAGATGTTATGTCATTATACATGTATTGTTGGGACTTAATAAAAATTACTTGTTCTACTTCCTCCTTATCTGGTTTGATTTCTTTTTTTTTTGAAATATTGTAATTGGTTCATTGTTTCGTGACTAATCTGAATCGGGGAAAATTCGGGATTAAGGTTTTAAACCCCTCTCAAATATGGTACTGGAGAGGATCAAACACATGCTCTCACCCCACCTGCTCATCTTTCATGCGCCAACTAAACTACGATCGTTTTTTATATCTGGTTTTGTACATTAGTTACACAGTCTGTAGGGGAATGTGTCTATTAGCACATTTCATAGCACCACCGAATTTAGTATGTTTTTTCTCTCAACATAAGATTCCAACTCCTTACCTTGCTCAAGTGCCCCCAAATCAGCACAAGTAGATGAAATAGAAACCATGGTTATCTCATCAGGGAAAACTCCCATAACCTGCATTTCCCTAAACAATCCAATGGCGGACGCAGAACATCCTAAAGCTGCATACCCTAAAATCATGGCACTCCATGTCACCGAATCTTCTTTGGATTTTCATCAAACACCTTCCTAGCTAGCAAACCCAACCCCTTTCTCTACTCATTTCATCAATCATGTGTTGGGTGGCAAGGTCTACTACAGCAGAAGCAGTGGCAGTTGGTCTGTTGGCGGCTAGTGCGCCCGAGGCGCTAGCGCTGAATCAACAGAAGAAACAGAGTCTGAGTGTACGGTCTGAACGTGGACTTTAGGGGCTTTTGGTTGAGGTTTGTTTGCTCTTCTGGTGCGGGTCATTATGCAATGGCTAGGTTAAGGAGAAGAGAAGTTTCTGTTCTTTTCAGAACTTTCGGTAAGAGAACAGGAATCTAAATTTATGAATCCCCACAAAAGGCGCCAATGAATCGTTATGTAACCCCAGGTGAGTGTGATGATTACTATAGGGGTACCTAGCACAGCAATGATGAGATCCAAGACTATGAGAGGAGACCCCAGTTGCAATGTATAAAAAGGGGGGGAGAGGTTTAATGGCTACAATAACTCTCCAAGTGAATAGGGTAACGACTCATAAGATGAAGATGCCTTTGTGAGGTGAGAAATGTGGGCTATTTATAGGCTCCAATCTAGTGAGAGAGTGTGTCAAGTCAACTACATGGTGAAAAGTCAAAGCAGTCTGGCCTTGGTGAGGTAGGGCGCCTTGCTGCAGCTGCCATACAAGGGAAAAGTGATGGGAATTATCCCAATGTGATATATTACGCGTCTGCGGAGGCAATACAGGAAGAGGGAGTCTTCCAACATAAGACACTGTGGTGTCTTACGTTTGGATGTCAGTCTACTATGCTGGGAATAATAGTGATGCTAGCATAGCTGCCTGTCTAGGGCTGAGGTGGCTTGGGCCCATAGAGCTCTTTTGGATGGGCATTTTTTCTCTCCAAAAGATCTTTTTTGTGGAAAGAAAAGCAATTCTCTGAAAAAATTTGATTGGATGTATGCTTTTAAAAAAATAGCACAAGTCATAAAAAAGAGAGTCAAAAATCTACTTTTTTTGAAAGCTAAAAATTTTAGCTTCTAAAAAAAATAGAATTCAAAAGTCAATTTTTTTTAAAAAAAATCTTAAGAGCTTTAACTTTTGTAAAAAATACTTCTAAAATAAGTAAGGCATAAAAAGTATTTTTTTAAAGTCCATCCAAACAAACCTTACTAGGCTGCTTGATTGGGGTCAGAACAAATTTCGAAAGAGTATTTTTCTTGTTTGAAAAAAAAAATCTATATGGCTGTAACAAACTTACAGCTAATGGCACTATATTAGAATATTTCCTGTAACAAATCTTCGATAATTACAAATAGGGTCTTTATTCCTAATATGAAAAAAAGAATATACTCAAAAATGAAAAAGGCGAAATTAAATATACATTTTTTTATCTCTATTATTCTGATTTACTTTCACGAATTTTTATTTCCTTTTGGGTACATACTCTTAATATTTTATCATCTATGTTTTGGACATTCACCAGCTTGCGAATAATTGTATGGGCATTGTTCTGATAATCCCTGAGTGAAATTGCTGTAGCATCTCTTTGATTAGTATCCAGATAAATTAAAATACAATAAAACCTCTCTTTGAAATTTCGAAAGAGCTTATTTATTTTTATTTTTAAAAAAACTATATGGCTGTAACAAACTTACAACTCATGCCAATATATTAGAATATTTGATGTAACAAATCTTCGATATTTACAAATAAAGTCTGTGTTCCGAATATGAAAATAAGAATATACTCAAAAAATGAAAAAGGAGAAAAGAAATATAATTTTTTTATCTCTATTATTATGATCACAATGTACATTAATAGAAAGATCTACATCGCTGCTTACCAAAAAGAAAAAGAAAAAAAGATATAGATATAGATGGTTGTAACATATGTACAACTCATTACACTATAATCTATATAACAGAGTACTGTTTGTAATAAATCATGTAACAAATTTTCAATATTTACAAATACACCTTGTAATCTGTATTACAATTTACAACTCAACTGTCAAAACCGTGCTTATTGACAAGTCATTGGAGAGTTTTCTCCACGCGTAGTCTTGGAGGGTGGAGGCTAATTAGAGTTTTAGACAGAAAAGGAATGATGGCATTCTCATTATTACAGCCAAAGATAGCGGACATATAGTAATTTCACGCGAATCTGTTGCCTATATAAACCGCTCTCACTTGCACAAACAGACAAATCGTAACACAACGGAAACAAACCAAAACCAAAAAATGAGAAACCAACGGCCTCTCCATCTCTTACTATCCCTCGTCTTCTTGGCAGCTGCATTCTCTGCCGCCACCGCCGTAGAAAATGGCGGAACCACCAGCAGTGACAGTAACAACGATTTCATCCGGACGAGTTGCAACACCACGCTCTACCCGAAAGTCTGCTACAGTTCCCTCTCTCGGCACGCTAATGTTGTCCAACAAAACCCTGGCCAGCTGGCTCGCGTCGCCATAGCCGTTAGCCTCTTGAAGGTCCAAAGTGCGGCCTCCTACCTCTCCAACCTCACGCGCGAAGCCAACAACTCGCCTACTGCCAAGGCGGTCCATGACTGCTTCTCGAAATTAGACGACGCCGTCGACCAAATCCACGACTCACTGGAGCAGATGCGGCAGATAGGATCCTCCGGCGCCGGAGACGGCACCGGCTCGTTCCGATTCCAGATGAGCAACGTGCTAACGTGGATGAGTGCGGCGCTCACCAACGAGGGGACGTGTATGGAAGGATTCAACGATGTATCGGAGGGTCTGGTGAAGACGGATGTATCCCGTCGGGTCACGAAGGTGAAGAAGATAACAAGCAATGCTTTGGCGCTTGTGAATAGCTATAGCAACAAGGGAATGCCTTGAACTTTAACATTTATGATTTTCACATTGTGATGTTGCGCAGAGGCCTTCAATGCAAAACCCATTTATAGGGATCGTCAAAGTAACTAACTGATTAACATTTGTTTTTCAAACAATGCACCAAACTCATAGATTGATTGATTTAATGCAACATTTTTAGCATTTAAATTTGCTACAATGTTATTGTGTTTTTATTATTATTATCATTCCACATTGCACTGAAACTATATATATAATAAAATTCACTACAATAATAATCGCATAAAATATAAAATCTTTAAAAATGTGACAATATAACTTATTTAATTCACCAACTCGAATGAATTTAGTCATTTCTCGGCATGTGTATCTGATAGTAGAGGAAGGATTGCATCGTTGATTTGATTTGCATTTATGTCTTGCTTCCATGAGTTCGTCTAAAATGAAGTTTGTGTTTGGGTAATTTACCAATCGGAATGCATGGACTAGTACAATCTGTGCGACGTATATCCTGAACTAAATGATTTTGCTCTCTTTATGTTTAGCACAATATCTCTGTAAATTATCATGTTTCACTTCTACTTCTCACTTGTTTCTTCGTTTATATTTTTTGCAGAAAAATAACTGCATGTTATTCATTAATAACTAATAACATTTTTAGTGTCACGAATTTCATAGCATTTACCATCTTGGTTTTGAATGTTTGAATGATAATGATCCGCTTCTGGTTACTGCATGTTTTGCTTTGAATTTAATTTGTAGCTGGGCATTTGGGGAGGATTTATTCTATTTAACTCGATTTTATAAGCATTCATTACTCATAAATACAGTTTCCTGTTCTTGCCCCGTAATATGTTAAATTAAAAATCTAAAATTATCGCACTCACAATTATTTTTTACATAACTACTTGCCTTTGACTTCCTAATCACACATTGAAAATATATAGATTCTTCGATGTTGTTTGTCTAGAGGTTATATTAGTCGGGTTTCTTTGTTGGAAATCTTGATAGATTTTGAAATCATTCCTCTCTTGATATGCTTCTTTTTAGAATTTTGATGATATTTTTTGTACCAGAATATCTTATTATCTAAGGAAAAAAGAAAAACACATGAAGAACAACATTTGCTTTTCGTTTTTTTAATGGGGCTTTTTATAGATGTTATGTCATTATACATGTATTGTTGGGACTTAGTAAATATCACTTGTTCTACTTCCTCCTTATATGGTTTAATTTCTTTTTTTTGAAATATTTTAATTGGTTCATCGTTTCGCGACTAGTCCGAATCGCGACAAACTCAGAATTAAGGCTTTAAACCCCTCTCAAAGGTGGCACTCGAGAGGATCAAACATATACTCTCACCTCACCTGCTCAGCTCTCATGCGCCAACTAAACTACCATCGTTTCATATATCTGGTTTCGTACATTAGTTACGCAGTCTGTAGGGGAATGTGTTCTATTAGCACATTTCATAGCACCACAAAATTTAGTATGTTCTTCCTCTCAACATAAGATTCCAACTACTTACCTTGCTCAAGTGCCCCCAAATCAGCTACAGTAGATGAAACAGAAACCATGGTTATCTCATCAGGGAAAACTCCCATAACCTGCATTTCCCTAAACAATCCAATTGCGGATGCAGAACATCCTAAAGCTGCATACCCTCCAATCATGGGAATCCATGTCACCGAATCTTCTTTGGATTTTCATCAAACACCTTCCTAGCTAGCAAACCCAACCCCTTTCTCACAACAACAATATAGGTGAATCATGGTGTTCTGAACATGGAGATCATCCTCAAATCCAAACTTGAACACGAACCCATGAACTGATTTTCCCAAACTCAAACTGGAAAGGCTAGCATGGACCTTGAGGACAAAACTGGCAAGGCCAACTTTTTCAGGATTTAATTTTGCTACAATGTTAATGTATTTTTTTATTATATTGTTATTATCATTCAATCTTGTATGAACATGACACTATATATAATAAAATTGACTACATTATTAATAATTGGATAAAATCTCAAATCATTAAAAATGTGACAATATATCTCTCTTTTTTCCTTAACTTTTAAATTTAGATGGACCAGCTTATTTAATTCACTAGAACGAATTTAGTCAACTGAACATGGCTTGGGTTGACATATACTTGGACAACTTCAAGGATTCGGTCCATCAGGAACTGTGGATGCGGAGGGACAAGGTTGTAATGCCGAGCAAACATGCAGAAGGTGATATTTTGTTGTCTTCTTGTGTCGCTGAGAGTAGAGCTAGGGAGGATTCAATCGTTGATTTACATTTATGTCTTGCTTCCATGAGTTCTTCTAAAATGACATTTGTGTTTGGGTATTTTTCTAATTGGTTGCTTGGGCGAATACAATTTGTTCGAAGTATGTCCAAAACTGAATGATTTTGCTCTATTTGTGTTTAGTACAATATCTCTCTGACAATTCACTGATGTAAGCAATGATAATGTTTTTCTTCTACTACTCACTTGTTTCTCCGGTTATATTTTTGCGCAGAAAAAGAGCAACATGTAATTCACTATTGACTAATAATATTTTTAGAGTCATGAATTTCATAGCATTTACCCGTCTTGGCCAGGTGTATGTTTGAATGATTAGCTTCTGGAAGATGTTGTGCTTTGAATTTGCAGCCGGGTATTTGGGGAGGATGCATTTACCCATTTTTTTCTTATTATGTTAAATTTAAAATTTAAAATTAAGGCACTCACAATTATTTTTTACATAACTACTTAACTTTGACTTCCTAATAACACATTGAGAATATATAGATTTGTAAGTTATAACAGCAATCATCTTTTCTTGATGAGCTTAAACTACGTCCATAGGAATGATTTACATCATTATATACATAATGCTTGTTTTGTTAAATATTCACCATATTTGATTAATATGGTTAGCTCTGATAGTATACAAACTGCTCTAAGTTTATGCCTTGACATGTTGCATCTTAGAGGACTACCCTCTCTTTTTTTTGAATATCAACAGAAACTAAAACACAACAGAACTTACATCACTCTGACCACTCTAGGCCAGGCAACACCCCTTAGGCCTCTATCCAGTAACTCTATACACCCCTCAGGGGGAACATCAAAAGTAAAAGTATTCCAACTATATTCATAAGCTAACCCAGCCAAAAAATCAGCCACACTATTAGCTTCCCTATAAACATGAGTTAAAGTCACTTGCCAATCTAAATTTAGTAATTCTATAATTCTTTAAATCAAAAACACCAGAGGATGGCTAGGAGCACATCCCTCCTTAACAAGTTGCAAGGCCACCTGGGAGTCTCCTTCAAGCAACACCCTTCTATAGCCTTTCTTCCAAGCTAAAAGCAAGCCCAAATATAAACCCCACACTTCAGCTTTGGTTGAACTTCCTCTACCCAAATTTTTGACAAAACCCAGAATCCACCTGCCTGTCTCATCTCTCAACACCCCTCCACGTCCACTCTGACTATTGTTCCTCCTAGCTGAGCCATCAATGTTCACCTTGATCCAGCCTGTCAGAGGAGGAGACCAGTGAACCAACACTTCAGATTTCTGACTTCTCACTATCCCTTCCCTGTTATACATTGCATTCGCTTCCAAAAAATTGGACAAGAAAGTGCAGGAACTCCTAGCCAGATCCTCCACACTCGAAATCTGATTTTCAAATACCAGGCAATTTCTATCTTTCCAAAATGACCAGCAAACAATACCAAACAAGATACAGGCCCTATCACAACCCAAGAGATTACTTTTGGGAAATAGATAGCCTGGATCCAATCTGTTAATGACATTTCACAAAAACTATCCCAATTCTCAGGGCCAATAAAGACTTTCCAAACAAATCGAGCCCTATTACAGTCCCTTAGGACATGGATACAGCTTTCCGAAGCCAGGCTACATCTAGGACAGATTTCAGAATCTGACATATGTCTTTGCTTTCTTCTCTGATTCGTGAGCAGCTTCTCCCCAAGAGCCAACCATAAAAAGGTTTTAATCTTGGGTGGCCCTCCCCAGTCCCAAACAGTGTTTTACTGGATATCACCATGTATGTTTGAGTCTGGACAACAGTTGTCAAATGCAGATTTTATGGAAAACCTTCCATCATGGGATAAGTCCCAAATCACCCTATCTTCCCCATTCAACAAACTTGGAGGGCAAGTTCCTGCTACATGGCTTAAGGCATCTTCTGAGATTAAATGACTGAACTTCAGCCAGTTCCATTCTCCATCATCCCTCACCATATCCATCACCTCATCTTCCAGAGACTCAATAGGAATATCCTGGGACATATGCTCCTTAAGAGGACCAATAGGCAGCCATTTGTCCTTCCAGAATGAGGTACCCTTCCCATTACCAATCATCACCCTGGAACCATCAAGTATTTGAGGCCAAACTCGAGTAATCCCTTGCCAAAGATTCAAAGAGCCTGATCTCTTAACAATATTAGGAATTAAGCATTCATCCACCTTATACTTGCTTCTTATCACTTTAGCCCAAAGTTGGTCCCTATTTGTAAGGAGCCCATGAGCAGCCTTCATTATGCATGCTTTATTCGTTTGCCTCAGACTTCTGATACCCAAGCCACCATCCCTCTTAGGTTTACACACAGTGTTCCAAGGCAATGCATGCACCTTCTTTACATTTCTATCAGAACCCCACACAAAGCTCCTCATTTTTGGCTCAATAAGATCACAAGTACCCACAGAAATAAGAGATGTCTGCATGGAGTAAGTAGGAAGGGCCTCCAAAACAGATTTAGTTAAAATTACTCTTCCTGCTAAAGATAAGGACCTCTGCTTCCAAGCATTGAGCTTTCTATTAGTCTTCTCCAAAATATGCCTAAAGGTAATCTTATTTACTCTTTGATGTAAAAGTGGCACACCCAAATACTTACCCAAGTCAGCAGTAGGAGAGAAATTCATTATCTGACATATATCTTTCCTTCTGATATGATTGACATTTTTCAAAAAGAACACTTTGGTCTTCCCATCACTAACTTTTTGACCCGAAGTCAAGCAAAAATGGGCTAGAATCCTGGTCACCATTTCAGCTTGATCAGTTGCAGCCTCCATAAACAGAAGGAGGTCATCCGCGAAAAACAGATGGGAAATGTTTGGGCCTTTCCTTCCCAGCCTCATTGGACTCCAAGATTTCTGGTTAACAGCATCCTGAATCATATGCCCCAATCTCTCTATACACGATAGAGGACTACCCTCTAGTTGTCCTCATTCATGCTACTAATTAAAGCTATAATTTATGTTTTCTATTCAGGGACTAATTCTCTTTTATATAAAGATGTAGTAGTTAGCCCTCTTTTCTTTTCTTTTCTTTTTCATTGAGAAATGAAAGGATTCGTGCTTTGAGGGAGTGGATGATTTAAAAACCACAAAGTGCTGATTCATAATTTTAAACTGGAATATATTTTGTTGAGAAAACATTGGGATCTTATGGTTTCTAACTTACCCTGAAAACCTAAAATTTCCAAGCCTTGGAGAAATATAGCTATGAGGAGTCCCTTGAGCATACAAGTCAGTTCATTCAAAAGTTGGAGAAAGAACTTGAAGATTATCATTAGCAGCTTGTAAAGATAAAAAAAAAAACGAAAGAGGGTAGAATGAAAGATGTTGGTTAGTATGTTACTATGTTTGTAACACCCGCAAATTTCTAACATTTTTAAAATAAAGAAATTGCCAAAATTCACATTTTAATATTTTATTTGAATCTAATAAATGTCGCGAAAGCTAATCTAAAAATAATTTGGAAAAATGTTATTGTCGCACCTGTAACAGGCATAAGTGCAAGGCTCTTTTTACAATCATAAATATTAAAATAAAATCAGAGACTATGTCTTATACATAAAATTTAGGATTAGCTAAAAATATCTGAGTAGTTATCCTCACTGCCCACTATTAGCCCTATCTTTTGCAACCTGTATCACTGAAAATTTGCTCACCCGAACGATCATTGCAGCTAAACAAACACAAATACAAACAGTCAGCAAAGCTAGTAATCCTAATCAAAACACAATTTATATAACTAAAATATAGTAATCAAATTAAATACATAATTACATAATAACCGAATCAAATATAAACTTCATCATATATATAATATGTTCCCATCATAATCACATCAAATATCAACTTCAATATTCATCATATATATTCCCATCCTAATCACATCAAATTATCAACTTCAATATATATTCATATCAAATCAAATATTATTCATAATCTTTATTAAGTTCATTTAGTGTATTTAGTGGGAAGAGAACAATGGTATACCCAGAAAACCCTGTTGCCAACCACGCATAATCAAATTGGCCATCATCAAAATATCAAATCCTAGTGTGAACACCTCTTCCCAAAGTTGCTACTAGTATCCCGAGAAACCCTATTGCCAGATACCACTTTGGGAAGAACGGAAACATCATTGTCACATCATGTAATATCAAAGGCATAAAGCCCAAAAGTTGTGTTCATCACTTTAGGAGGTACCACCCCAAAGCTATCATCTTACTATTAATTAATTACAATCACACACAATCATCAAAATTCAATCATGTCACAATTATCATATTTGAAACTTCTTCTTTGAATATTATATTTTCTATATCAATTGCTCAAGGGCATCATAGTTGTTCAATTATCTATAATTTTCCAACATCTATCAAAATTAAGGTCTAAATCATATCAATTATCCATCATCATAATTTTCCAAATATCATATCAATTATACTTCATCATAGTTTTTCTAATTTATTCAAGAATATCGTAACTCAAATATCCAACATCTATCACAGAAAGCCCAAATCCACTCATCATATCAATTATCATAATTTTCCAAGGTATCAAAATCACAATTTCCACAATTATTTAATAGGATCCATATCACACATATATGGCACATAATTAATCCTCCAAAAGATACCATAATCATAATTTTCAAAAATTTGAATTATTCCCCAAAAATAATTATATAACTAATCCCATTATTTTCTATTGCTTAGAACCCAATAAAGTTCCCAATAATACAATTAAACTAAAAATTAAACCCAATAAGTTTCAAAATAATATAATAAATTTATAAAGGGGAAAAAGTTTCCGATGTTACTTTAGATAACTTTATCTAATGTTAATCGAAAGGACGTCGTTTTGGGGTTGAAAAATTTTAAAAATTAGAGTGATAAAGACTATTATAACCCTGAAATAAATTAAAATTACAAAAATACCATGATTTCTGTCCCAAAACGATGTCGTTTTGATGAACATTAGATAAAGTTATCTAAAGTAACATCAGAAAAAACAAACTCATTTATAAATAACCCTATTATTTTCTAGGGGTCAAAACCCAATAAAGTTCCCAAATAATATAAAAATTTAAAAATAATTAAAGATTAGGGATTATGATAAATTTTTATATAAAACAAAACTATAGTGCTCTAAGTATTAGGATTACAAACAAAAATTCATACAAAAGATAAGCTACAAATACCTAGGGATTAGGGTTACATATACCAAATATATAACTACCTAAAGATAAGGACTAAACGCAACAAATTTTATTTAAAAGATAACCTACGATTTCCTAGGGATTAGGATTACATCAAAATCATGTCAAGCTACCATATGACTCTCTAGGAATTAGGATTACCTGGTCTCTGTGTTTGATAACTTATAGGAGGAAAAGCAATTAGAGAAGAGAAGCGGTTGTAACCAAATTAAAAAAAAAAAAAAATCAGGTAAGAAAGGAGTAGTAAAGTAGAAGAGGAGAATTGTTGAGCATTGAAAGTGATTTGGTTTGATTAGGCTAGGCTTCTATTTATAGTTGAAGTTCTGGACTCAGATATGGGCTTCATACAATTATTTCTTTTTCTCCTTAGTTTTCTCGTGGCTCAGAATATTGCTGACTTATTATTAACTCATCTTATCTAATCAAATTACCAACCAAATATTAATGTATAAATGACCAATCAATTAATAATTCAATTAATCACAATTTATCATTAGTCCTAATATATATATATATACACACATTATTATTACTACTAATTTATAATTTATTATTATTATAAATTACTATTATTTTTCTGAGATATTACAATGTTAGTGCCAATTGATATAAATGATGCTTAATAGAGAAATAAAAATTTCATAAGAAAATTTGTCTTGCTTCTTTCTATCCTTCCGTAGAATATGTCAAAACCTTTATATTAGTGGAATGTTGGAGGGTCCTTTGAAGTCGAGCGGTATAGGTGTGAGCTGTAGCACGTCGATTAGTGGTTTGTTACGCCCGAAGGGGTTAGAGGATATGTTCTGAATAGCTAGTTGTCTAGCGATTTATCGCTGGTGACCGTCCTGTTGCAGGACTTGCGATTATTGACATGTGTCATTGTGTATCGAGTAGGAGTTGGCTAGTATGGCAGCATGATTGTTAAGCTGTCTCTAAGCGACTGGAACTATGTAAGAGTTCTAAGGAGCCGGTGAGAGCGCAAATCGGATATGAAGCTGTGGTGTGGGACAGGCTATCTGCGGTGCAAGAGTGCGTGGCAGGTAGATGGTGGCCATGAGTGGTGTGTGGGGTGTTTGTATGACAACATGGCGACTTGGTGGGACTTCTGTTGATGGAATATGGACGACTAGCAGAAGCAGTGGCAGTTGGTCTGTTGGCGGCTAGTGCGCCCGAGGCGCTAGCGCTGAATCAACAGAAGAAACAGAGTCTGAGTGTACGGTCTGAACGTGGACTTTAGGGGCTTTTGCTTGAGGTTGGTTTGCTCTTCTGGTTCGGGCCATTATGCAATGGCTAGGCTAAGGAGAAGAGATGTTTCTGTTCTTTTCAGAACTTTCGGTAAGAGAACAAGAATCTAAATTTATGAATTCCCACAAACGACGCCAATGAATCGTTATGTATCACCAGGTGAGTGTGATGTTTACTATAGGGGTACCTAGCACAACAATGATGAGAACCAAGACTATGAGAAGACACCCCAATTACAATGTATAAAAAAGGAAGAGAGGTTTAATGGCTATAATAACTCTCCAAGAGAATAGGGTAACGACTCATAAGATGAAGATGTCTTTGTGTGGTGAGAAATGTGGGGTATTTATAGGCCCCAATCTAGTGGGAGAGTATGTCAAGTCAACTATGTGAGAAAAAGTCAAAGCAGTCTAGCCTTGCTGAGGCAGGGCGCCTTGCAGCAGCTGCCATGCAAGGGAAAGGTGATAGGAATTATCCCAAAGTGATATATTGCGCGTCTGTTAAGGCAATACGGGAGGAGGGAGTCTTCCAACATAAGACACTGTGGTGTCTTACGTTTGGATGTCGGTCTACTATGCTAGGAATAACATTGATGCTAGCACAACCGGCTGTCTAGGGCTGAGGTGGCTTGGGCCCATAGAGCTCTTTTGGATGTGCATTTTTTCTCTCCAAAAGATCTTTTTTTTGGGAAAGAAAAGCAACTGAAAAAATTTGTTTGGATGTATGCTTTTAAAAACAGAGCAGAAGTCATAAAAAAAAAATCAAAAATCTACTTTTTTTTAAAGCTAAAAAATTTAACTTCTAAAAAAAACAATATTCAAAAGCTAAATATTTTTTTAAAAATCTTAAGAGCTTTAACTTTTGTAAAAAAATATTTCTAAAATAAGCAAGGCATAAAAAGTATTTTTTTGAAAGTCCATCCAAACGGGTCTTACTAGGTTGGTTGATTGGGCTGGTCAGAACAAATTTCAAAAGAGTATTTTTCTTTTTTGAAAAAAAAAATCTATATGGCTGTAACAAACTTACAACTAATGGCTCTATATTATAATACTTACAACTAATGGCACTATATTAGAATATTTGCTGTAACAAATCTTCGATATTTACAAATAGGGTCTTTATTCCTAATATGAATAAAAGAATATACTCAAAAATGAAAAAGGAGAAACGAAATATAAATTTTTTTATCTCTATTATTATGATTTACTTTCACGAATTTTTATTCCCTTTTGGGTACATACTTTTAATATTTTATCATCTATGTTTTGGACATTCACCAGCTTGCGAATAATTGTATGGGCATTGTTCTGATAATCCCTGAATGAAATTGCTGCGGCATCTCTTTGATTAGTATACAGATAAATTAAAATACAATAAAACCTCCCTTTGAAATTTCGAAAGAGTTTATTTATTTTTATTTTTAAAAAAATCTATATGGCTGTAACAAACTTACAACTCATGCCAATATATTAGAATATTTGATGTAACAAATCTTCGATATTTACAAATAAAGTCTGTGTTCCGAATATGAAAATAAGAATATACTCAAAAAATGAAAAAGGAGAAAAGAAATATCAATTTTTTTATCTCTATTATTATGATCACAATGTACATTAATAGAAAGATCTAGATCGCTGCTTACCAAAAAGAAAAAGAAAAAAAATCTAGATGACTGTAACATATGTACAACTCATTCACTATAATCTATATAACAGAGTACTGTTTGTAATAAATCATGTAACAAATTTTCAATATTTGCAAATACACCCTGTAATCTGTATTACAATTTATAACTCAACTGTCAAAACCGTGCTTATTGACAAGTCATAGGAGAGATTTCTGCACGCGTCTTGGAGGGTGGAGGCTAATTAGAGTTTTAGACAGAAAAGGAATGATGGCATTCTCATTATTACAACCAAAGATAGCGGACATATAGTAAATTCACGCGAATCTGTTGCCTATATAAACTGCTCTCACTTGCACAAACAGACAAATCGTAACACAACGAAAAACAAACCAAAACCAAAAAATGAGAAACCAACGGCCTCTCCATCTCTTACTATCCCTCGTCTTCTTGGCAGCTGCATTCTCAGCCGCCACCGTCGTAGAAAATCGTGGAACCACCAGCGGTGACAGTAACACCGATTTCATCCGGACGAGTTGCAACACCACGCTCTACCCGAAAGTCTGCTACAGTTCCCTCTCTCGGCACGCTAATGCTGTCCAACAAAACCCTGGCCAGCTGGCTGGCGTCGCCATAGCCGTTAGCCTCTTGAAGGTCCAAAGTGCGGCCTCCTACCTCTCCAACCTCACGCGTGAAGCCGACAACTCGCCTGCTGCCAAGGCGGTCCATGACTGCTTCTCGAAATTAGACGACGCCGTCGACCAAATCCGCGACTCACTGGAGCAGATGCGGCAGATAGGATCCTCCGGCGCCGGAGACGGCACCGGCTCGTTCCGATTCCAGATGAGCAACGTGATGACGTGGATGAGCGCGGCGCTCACCAACGAAGGGACGTGTATGGAAGGATTCAACGACGTATCGGAGGGTTCGGTGAAGACGGATGTATCCCGTCGGGTCACGAAGGTGAAGAAGATAACAAGCAACGCTTTGGCGCTTGTGAATAGCTATAACAACAAGGGAATGCCTTAAACTTTGACATTTATGATTTTCACATTGTGATGTTGCGCAGAGGCCTTCAATGCAAAACCTATTTGTAGGGATCATCAAACTAACTAACTGATTAACATTTGTTTTTCAAACAATGCACCAAACTCATTGATTGATTAAATTAATGCAACATTTTCAGCATTTAATTTTGCTACAATGCTATTGTGTTTTTATTATTATTATCATTCTGTATGGACAGGACATTATATATAATAAAATTGACTACATTAATAATTGTATAAAATCTCAAATCATTAAAATTGTGACAATATATCCTTTTTTGTCCCTTAACTCTTAAATTTAGACGGAGCAATTTATTTAATTCACTAATTAGAATGAATTTAGTCAACTCAGCACGGCTTGCGTTGACAAATACTTGTACAAAATGTGCTCCAAGTAGGTGTGTAAATGGGCTGGGCTTTGGCCATCCTGGCCCAAGCCTACGTCAAAAAAAATTCAGTCTATCTGGCCTACTGGCCTATTAAAGGCTTTATTTGTAGGCCAAGCTCGGCCCATTTTCAAAAATAAGAAAGCCTGACATGGCCTACAGGCCTTGTAGGCCTCCCACTATATATACTAAGCAAAAAATAATAATTGTATAGAGCAAAGAAAGCTCCATTCATGCATGCACTAATACTTCTCATAAGAAAAAAATGACAAACAAGAAAGAGTCAACATACTACCTCAGCTCTAGAATGTATATCATAGAGGAATAGAGTCAAAGAAATGAAAAAAATAAGAAAAATACAATTACTGGATGCTGAAATAAAGTCTACAAGAGAATGTCATTCATCTAAATATCTTTAAACCACCATCAAGACAAGGGAAATAATAGTATTATTGAAAGATTTTCATCAGCAACATCATAATCCAGCAAGGTACCCATTGCTCTATGGTATTAAGCTGCAACAGCATGTAAAATTTGGAGACATTAGACAAGTTTTCCTTTCATAGAATAAAATAGCACAAAAAGTAAGAGATATTAGTATTTGGTACTTTGTGTCTTTGCCACATAAAATAAATATTATTTTATTATTTTATTTTAATAGATTAAATAGGCCAGCCTACAAGGCTGTAGGCCGGGCTTGACAAAGTTGGCCTATGGCCTATTTATTAAAAAAGCTTTTTTATAAGCCTAAGCCTACTCTATTTTTCTGAAAGGCCGGGTCTGGGCCGTGCTCAATGTAGGTCGGGCCGTAGGCTGGGCTGGGCCAGCCTGGCCCATTTACACCCCTAGCTCCAAGGATCGGTCCATTAAGAACGGTGGAAGATGAGGGACAAGTTTATTGTCGAGCAAACATGCAGAAGGTGCTATTTCGTTGTCTTCCTACGTCTTTGAGAGTATAGGGATGATTCAATCGTTGATTTACATTCATGTCTTGCTTTCGTGAGTTCGTCTAAAATGACATTTATGTTTGGGTATTTTACTAATTCGATTGCATGGATGAATACAATTTGTTCAGAGTATGTCCTGAACTGAATGATTTTGCTCTCTGTGTTTAGTACAATATTTCTGTGATAATCCACTCACATAAACAATGATAATGTTTTACTTTTACTTCTCACTTGTTTCTCCAATTATATTTTTGCGCAGAAAAAGAGCAACATGTTATTCACTACTGACTAATAATATTTTTAGAGTCATGAATTTCATAACATTTACCCATCTTGGCCATATGTTTGAATGATCAGCTTCTGGAAGATGTTATGCTATTCAAGAATAATATAAACTATTAAAAATGTCATCACCCAATAACTTAAGGTTTTTGGTCGAATTGGTTCTTTACATAGTATCAGAGCTTCAGTGATCACAAGTCACGAGTTTGATCCTCACCGCCTCCCACTTTCTAGTGGAATTAAATAATCACAAGGTAAACCAAAAATTGGGACTGAGCAATATCCACGCTTCAAGTCCAAAGAACTTTTGCGTGAGGGGGTGTGTGAAAGAATAATATAAACCCTTAAAAAGGCCATCACCCAACACCTTAAGATTTTGGATTGAAATGGTTCTGTATATATGCTTTGAATTTGCAGCCGGGTATTTGGGGAGGATGTATTCTATTTAACTCGATCATATGTGCATTCATTATTCGTAAACAAAGTTTCTTATTTTATTTTTCTTAATATGTTAAATTTAAAATTTAAAATTAAGGCACTCACAATTATTTTTTACAAAACTACTTGATTTTGACTTCCTATTCACATTGATAATATATAGATTTTTAAGTTATAGCAGCAATCATATTTTCTTGATGAGCTTAAACTATGTTGATAGGAATGATTTACATCATTATATACATAAAGCTTGTTTTGTTGAGTATTCACCATATTTGATTAATATGGTTACCTATGATAGTATGCAAACTGCTCTAGGTTTATGCCTTGACATATTGCATCTTAGAGGACTGTCCTCTGGTTGTCCTAATTCATGCTACTAATTGAAGCTATAATTTATGTTTTCTATCTAGGAACTAATTCTTTTTTATATAAAGATGTTATAGTTAGCCTTCTTTTCTTTTCTTTTTTTTCCATGAGAAATGAAAGGATTCATGCTTTGATGGAGTAGATGATTTAAAAACTCTGAAGTGTTGATTCATAGTTTTAAACTGGAATATATTTTGTTGAGAAAGCATTGGGATCTTATGGTTTCTAACTTACCCTGAAAACCTAAGATTTCTAGGCCTTGGAGAAATATAGTTATGAGGAATCCCTTAGCATACAAGTCAGTTCATTGAAAAGTTGGAGAAAGAACTTAAAGAGGATCATTAGCACCTTGTAAAGTTTAAAAAAGGGGAAATAGGGTATAACGAAAGATGTTGGTTGGTATGTTACTATGTTACTGCCAATTGATACAAATTATAACGAAAGATTAACGATTACATCAGTAACACAGTCTGTGCTGGAATGTCAAGCATCCCATATATATTCCAATGTCTTATTCATTACTTAGGATGCTAATGATTGAAGAAGGATTGCTCACCCTTTCCCTGAATGTGGCTGAATTAAAGTTTGACATGACTTCCTTTGTAATTGGTTTCATGTCCTTTCTGGTGGAACCTGAAGGTTTAGCAAGGTCCGAAGGCTTACCTCAATTTGCTTCAAGTCCAACCTTTGTTCACCACCAATGAGCAATTGACCAAGCTTTACAACAATACCAACAACATCACAAACAAACACCTACACAAGGTGTAATGCAATCAATCTATTGCATTCAATAATATTTCAATATTCATCAACCAAACAATCAAATTCAAACCACAACTACGGCATGAACTTACCTATCCAAATGAGCTAAACAAGCTCCATAGCTTCCTCCAATGGTTGGTCACTCAAGGATGGTCCAATTGCATCAATCCTACCCATCACATGGACACAATTATTATCCAATCAAACCATGGCTTACAACTACTAGAAAATCAACACTTCAAGCATGTGTTTTTTCAAGATTTTTAACATAACTTGAATAGAAATCTAAACTCATTTCTATCGTTTATTTATCATCACTAACAATATTTGTAAAGGAACTAAGCTTCAATCAAACTCAAACAACCCATGAAAGAAACTAACCTTGAAGGTTGAGGCATGTGAGAGGGAAAAACAAAATTTTTCGAGCGGAATAACACATACCATATCAAGAAACATGCTTTAGGGCATGTATGTTATCTTGTTTGCTTTCCAAAACTTGAGGATGATCAAGATGAGGCTTGAAGATGCAAGCCCTCTAATGTTGATCCACACCACCCTTTGTCAAGACGGAAGAACTCTTCTTCAAGGCCACCAACGAAAACACCAATGGAGGCAAGCTATGCGCCCAATGTGTGAAGGAGGAGGCTAGGTCAAGGTGTTTAGAAGAGTGAATATTCAGCAATAATAGACACAAAAGTGGCGCATGGTTTTACTTTGAAAAGGGCTAGATTATTTCAAAACTCTCTTAAGAAAAACCTGACAAAAGGAACCCACAATGAGATGAGAGAATAAGTTAATTAAAATCAGATTTTCTTCACTTAAATAAAGCCCTATGTAGCGCACACTAGAGGGGATGAGTGGAGTTGTTGCAAAATTCAAATCTTGTCAACAACCTCCTCTCACATCCTCATGATATCAAGTGAATATCTCAACAAGAATCTGACTCAACAACCATCATATGGCCAGCCATATGGTGCGCCCCACTTGGCCTCATAACAGTCCAGATACGTTGAGCAGATGCATTCAAACTTGAACCAACTGTCTCACTTATTCTCTCTACAAACCAAATCTGACTGGAGCTCATTTGGTTGATCCTATGACCATCATCAGATGCCAAAATCAGCGCCCCATATTCTCACTAGAAGATTCTCAAAGATCTCCTCTTGATATTTGGGATTTGTTCCAACAAGATCTTATCTTATCCTTTTGTTATGAAACAACTTTTCATAGCCAATTCAAATTCGAATTCAAACATTTGAATCCAAACGTTCAAATATTTAAATTTTAAATTCAAATTCAAATTCCAAATTCAAATTCAAATTTCAAATTCAAAATTCAAAATTTCAAATTTCAAATTCAAAATTCGAATTTCAAAATTCAAAATCCATATTTCAAATTTCAAATTCATAATTCAAAATTTAAACATTTGATAATTAATTTAACTAATTAAATTAATTAGTAATGTCTTGGACCATCCAAGCCCATTAACTAACCATGCGCCCTTTTTCCCTTTTGGTGGGCTTCCAAACTTCTTCTAGGGCTAACAACCATTATTAGGCTCAATACCTTTAATGCTATATTGTCATGACAATAAGGTGTTAGTGTGTGACCCATTAGGCCCAACATAGCCACTGACATAAATGGGCTTGGGCCCAATAAGCCCACAACCCATCTAATGACAACACAGAGCACTAGCAATGCTTTGTTGCCCCAGAGCTAGTTAGGTTAATGACATAATCATCCTATTACACATATTTGGTTGCCGTATTTATTTCCTTTCGTCTCGGTTATCTTCCCATAAAATCTAGGGTAAGGAAACGTATCAACCCTTGCGGTTTAGGGTAAGTTTATTCGAAATAGGGAATCTTCAATTTACTTACTCTAAAGGAAGATCATCTCATGATCTCTTTTACTATGCATAGATTCCCGAGTCCCTGTAAATGTCATCCCGATTTCTTCGGTTTACAGATAACCTAATCTCTCACAGAGATTTGACGAATTCCTTCAGCTTATCACCCTAGCCCTGTGCTCTTTCAGGACAAGCTCAACAGTATACCTATGAGTCTCCATGTTTCAGGCAGACAAGGTATACAGTCAAAGCATGCCTTCTAGAACACAGTCTATGCAATAACTTCTGGTCTAAGGAAAGACATACCCAAATATAAAGAGACTACTCTAATGATACTCTCTGTGAGATTTCCTCATAGAGTCTCTTTTGTGGGTCTGTTCAGTGTGAGCTATATCCTTATAGATCCACCCACGACTTTAGCTAAGACATCTCCATATCTGTAGCTCATGAGGTCTTTACCTTGTATCCGAATACAAGTAGATAATTCGTGCTAGTCTTACCCGAGATCGCTGATCCCCATTCTCAGTGTCTCTAGACTAGGAACATAAAATTAGGAATAAACATCTGGTATCCTTGAATCCTCATGATCGTGATCTCATCACAGATACTCAAGAGATACCTATTTTATTCCAAGGGATTTATCCAGTTACTCATATATAATATTAAGAGTAATATCGAGACAAAATATGAAACAGGACAAAGAATGCTTTTATTTATTTGCGACAATACAAAGGTCCACTTATGTCCTAATCTAATCAAAAGATTATCTCTAGGACATCCATATATTAACAACCCAATCTTAAACCACATTTTCATAAATCGAACCCTAAATATGCATATCCTCAAAACACCAACAAAGGTGAAAATGCTTACCACAATACCACCACAAGGGTCCAAGGAAAGAGCATTAAGCAACCAAGAGACAATGGTTCACCTCAAGCCTCTCCACTATCAAATTTTTGCCCTCTTCAATAAGGAATATCTCATTCCACAGTGGTTCCCACTCATAACTAGGTTGGGGTTAAGAAAGAGGAGAAGATTTGAAATGGTTTTGGCTTTGGAATGAGTTGATTTGGTTGAGAAATGAGAAAGTTGGGTTTTATTGGTTTGGTATCAATGGCTTGACTCACCCCCTCCCTCTCTCAGCTATTCATGATGGAGAAGAAGAAATAAAGTTGGAAATTTATGTTTTGACACTTAGCATTTGTTAAGTTATCTCAATCGGGTATTAACTCATCTATCTATTCAACTCCGTTCTCTTTCAAACTTTACCCAAAGGTCTGGAATATTTTTCTACGAATATTTCCACTTTTACTTTTATATTTTGGGTACTTTTGCCTACATCAAATTTTACCCCATAATTTTCACTGAGTGCACTTTTTACCTCAAGAGTGACCCCAATTCACTTAATTAGACATTTTACCTAATTTAACCCACTAATACAAGATTAATTGCCTAATTACATGCAATTAATTAGATTTCTTGGTGAGGGATATTACAGTACGCACTTCTCCAGCACAGCTTCACTAAGATCATAATCAGATTGCAAGGGTTGCAGCTTAGTTTGTAATTCCTTCTTTTCAGCAAGTAGGATACTCAAAACAGACTCATTTTCAAGTATAATATCTGAAGTCTTCTTGATGGAATTAATAGTAAGGTCCTTCTCGGCTTCATGATAAACCCTTAGTTCATCAAGTTTTTCAGCATGAATTAGTATCAATTTGTGTGATTAAATGATGGAAAAAGAGGTTAATGTCCTAGAATTTCCTCAACTACAAGTTCAAGAAGCTTTATTGAGAATTTGTATTGTTCTTGTAGGAAAAGCTAGCTAAAAAGGAAATTGGAGAAGGAAGGAGATTTTGAAGAGGAGAAAAATGCCTAAGTGTTGAGCGCTAAAACGTCCACACAAAACGTTTTGGCGCCCTGTTGCAGAAAGAGGCCAAAACTTGCTGGTGCTGAGCGCTAAAACGGCCACACAGAACGTTTTAGCGCGTTGCTACATTCTGAGGACGAAAAGTTGCTGGTCTTGGGCGTTAAAACTTCCTTCAACGAACGTTTTAGCGCCCTGATGTTAAAAAATCTCTGGTCTCCAACGTTAAAACGTCTAAACCAAGTGTTTTAGCGCTTGAGTCAGTTGAGGACAGTTGAGTATTCACGAGGCATGGAAGCTAAAACGTCCAATCATGAACGTTTAAGCGTTCAAGTTAGTTTAAAGCAGTTGGGCATCCGTCAAGAATGGACGCTAAAACGCTCATTCTGAACGTTTTAGCGCCCATATTAAAATTCTGTTTTAAATTGTAAAACTATATAAGGCAAAGGCCTTCACAATTTGGGATATCTGGAGTCTTTCTCTCTCTCTCTCCTACATCAGATTCTCTGATCTGACTTCTCTCTAAAACTCTTAAACTTAGTCTTTGTATTAGTTAGTTTCTCTATTGTAATTGCACTTGGAGATTGAAGATTCACTACATGGAAATGGAGTTTGATCTTTCTTCTCTTTTATCTTCTTTAGTTATGTCTGAGTAGAGTCATTGTAGTCTGAATTCAATGGAACTCAATGATACTCTTATGTATATTTGATTAATATGATGAAGTGTTTTTCATGTGTTGATATGAGATTTTCTGATTCAATTTTTTCTACTAAAGGAGGAGTGTAGAACAGGAATGTTTACACTACTCCTATATTTGACAATTTCATCATCAGGATTATAGTACTCAAGGAATTGATGCTATAGTTCTGATGTAATCTTAAGACCTTAATATTTCATGCATATATTAAGAAAGGAATCACCAAGGGATTGGGGTCTCTGATTAATGTATCTATCAGGGTAGTAAGGGATTACATCTTGAGGATAAGTAAAAGGTTGATTAACATCACAGGAAAAAGATTTCATCATATGATCAGTTTACTTGAGTTTATTGTTGAGGAAAGTTGTTTTCTGACTACTTGTTTTTATAAATCTTAATTCAAATTTTTAGTATTAAGTTAATTTACTTTCAAATTAACTTTCTGGTGACAAAACATTCATGATTTTTACAAACCTTTGTTTAATTCAAATTAGTTTTCTATGGTTCATTGGTGTTTGAATACAAATCTCTGTGGGAACGATCTTTACTCATCATTTTATTACTTGTACGACTAGTACACTTGCTAGATCCGCAACACTTCAACACCAAGGGATTCGGCTACAAACCTTAGCTCCGCCTTGGACTACTTTAAATTTTCTTCTAGCATGGATGAGGTCTCAACAAGCTTTTACTTTTCCTCTTAAGCTTTATTTCGTTCAACGCGAGCCACATCCAACTCGACTTGCAATTCTGAATGCTTATCAAGAAGGATGGAATAAGGCTTCAATAAAGAGGCAGCCTTGAATGCATATATTTCAGCTTTTTTGAGTTCCTCCATCTCTATTTTGGTTGGAATGTCGATGCCATAGAAAGAAGGTGGAGGATGAGTCACACCCCGTAACTCAGTTGACACCCAGTGTCCCAAAGAGCACCCCTTATCAGGCCAGTTGGCAAGGGTGGCACACGAACTCCTTTGTCCACAGTAATTACTGCCTTGGAGGAAGTACCACTGGGGGCACTAGATGGAGCAGAGATTGGGATGTCAGATTCCACTCCTTGAGGATCACCCATAGTTAAATATAAGACTGAGGTAGAAGAATCAGAAACTTTTTTGTTTTTTGGCCTTGGATGAATCAGCACGAGCTTCGGCTTTCTTCCTAACGACAAAGATATAATCCAGTTCTGACATCTGTGAACCTGAAAAACGACAAAAGAAAAAGTTATGATAAAAAATGAGGCAAAAATATAATATATGAGTGTTCAACACCAGATATCATACTTGAAGGTTTGTTGGGGCTTGTTAATGCTTGGGAAACAAGATAAACAACGCTCACATGGCCATGTGAATCCATATGGTATAGTAAAGCATCAACAGTAACTTTATCCTCTTGGAAGAGTTTTAATTTAAAGGACTTTGAGGCAAGAAGATGATGTTCTTGGGTCCAGTATAACAAAAATCTCCCTTTTGTCCCGTCTTCAGAAAGAAACCAAGGTCGTTGCCCAACTTCAGCGACCACTTTAAAAAATGAACCTTTGAAATCCTTAAAGGAGTCATTAAAGACGGAAAACAATTTTCAGGAAGGCTTGCAAGCTCTACCCTGGATGTTAGACCACCCCTTTAATTCAGGAGCTTCTGACCCGGTACGAGGATTGTATACTTTAAAAAAATAAAGAAAGAGAGAAACGGAGCAGGGTAATTTCAAGGACATGCATAGCTGCTCAAAAGAAACGATGTATGCCCAGCCATTGGGATGTATTTGACTGGGCACAAGATGTAGATGATTGAGTAAATCTATTTGAAAGTCAGAAAAGGAAAAGCGGATACGAACTTTGGTCACCAAATCTCTATAAAAGAAAAAAGAGAGGGGTTCTTCTGGGTTCCTCCCTGAACAAACGGGTTCATCCTCGGTAGGGGGAATACATTAAAATCTAGCAGATTTCCAATGGGAAGCTCGAAGATGTCCTTAGCTTTCACGTTCGATCTGAAACTTAGGACCTCCATGGTAACCTGCGGATATTTGCTGACAAGGTCCATTCCGGGAAAAATAGATCCCTTCTCGACAGAGGTTAATTCGAGATTTTATCCTAGCCCGGTAGAAATTTCCTCAGCTTCTATTTCTGTAGAAGGTGACTCTATAAGAACCTAGAGCAACAAGAAGGGAAGACTAAAACAAGAAATGTACATATCTGAACTAAAAAAATTACTACTGGAAGAACTTGAAGAGTCAGACGAGAAATCAGTTGGAACTTTAAGATCACGTGGGTTAAAATTCAAAGCTTGAGTACTCTGCTGATGGGTGCAGCTACCTAACGTGTAATCGGCCATGGCGTCATTACCTCTCTCAATGAATTGGGCACTAAGGTAGAGACAATTATAACAAGGATCTGAAGTCGGCCTAGCAGATGTAAAAGGGGATGTTGGTTTGGCAGTTTGAATACCTGAACGATAAATAGAAGACAGTGAAGGAGATGATTTGGAGGATGGTTTAGATAAAATGGAGGCAGGGTTGCTCCCATATCCGCGACCTAAGTTCTGACCTCGACCCTGAATGGAGGGAGACCAAGATGATGACACTTTTTTACTACTGCCTCATCGATACCCCCCAATAATGCTGCTTGCGTTGTTTCCTCTTCGGCCTAAGGTCTCCCAAAGATCCAATACCTCGGACCCGGAGAAAGACTTTGAATAAATCTCTCTTCCTCCTCGTCAATTTCATCACTTCGGCCAAGGCCACGAGGGCAAGTGGATTTCCCCCGTCCACCAGAACTTCCCTCACTCATACTATTATTGGATGGAAAAAGGAAAGCAGAAATGGGTCATGTAAAGAAACCCACAATAAACAGATTCAAGAAAAGCCAAAAAGGAAAATGCAGTAATGGGACCTATATATAACAAATAGCACATGCAATGGCACTCAAGATGAAGACAAAATCATAGGAAAAAACATCGTTGAAAAGAACCATATGGCAGTAGCATATACCAAGTTACAAACAGAGCATGTAAAAAATATCAGAAGGAGAATTGTCAACATACCTGATAGTGAAAGTAGAGAAAGAAAGTAAGAGCAAGCAAAAACCACGCATGATTAGAAACCAAGACGCACCAAAATGAAGACGATTGCCATAAAAGGTTTACAGCAGATAGAAAAAAGATGGATATGAAATCAAAGAAAATAGAAACTTAAACAGTTCAAAATCGCGAAGCGAAAAGGCAAGGGCAAATTGGTAAAATCATGACGCAGATAAGACGGTTGAGGGACGTAACTGACAATTTGCATTTAATGTAAGTGGTGTGGGAGATGATGGAGCATGGCAGACGTATAAAAATATGCCACGTGCAGAGTAGTTATCATTATTTGGAAGAGATAACGTCTCCAACAGCAGATTAAAAGTGAAGTTGAGGTAGTACCCATGTATCTCGACTATAAGGGTTAAGATAATCCATGTATATACCTCGGTCTACAAACTAACCCGGCTGGGGGATGTAAAAGGAACCCAGATAAAAGAATTTCTCTTCAAAGCAGAATATATATGGGTAACAAGTATATGCACCCTGACACCTTGATCAACCAAGCTACCCGGCTGGGGGTAACCTGTTATGGACTTGTATAAGGCCCATATGCCATGCTTTCAATTAGCCCACCGAAGGTCACTTTGACGTATGCACCCGGTACCTTGGTCAACCAAGCTACCCAGGCTGGGGAGCAGCTATTATGGACCTGTGTAAGGCCCATATGTTCAGATGGCCCATCAACAATAATCACTTGACAACTAGGCAAGGAGTCAACTGGGCCTATTCAATAAGAGGTTCAAATCAATCAAACCCTAAAGGTAAACTCTATAAATAGAAGATGAGGACTACATATATGGACTAATCTCTCACTTTTACAATAACACAATCACTGTGCACACACACCACCCCCATTGCCTATAGCCTTATTATTGTGTACGGTGATTCGTTTCTCCCAAGGTATCTAAATCATAGATACCTAGAGAGAGCACATAATCTCATATTGATCTACTAATTCTGGACTAGACATCTTTGTCACACAGACAGAACAATAATAATGTAGTATTTATATGTCACATACATTTTCATCTTTTTGGATACTTCACATTTCAGTAGTTTAAAAAACACAATTTTCTTTGAAGAAGAAAATTCTGTTTCTTGTTTGCGTTTTATTTTTTTATTTTTTTAAGATGGCAGTTCAATTAGACACAAAACAATATGACAATCGGACTACCACATCATTACAGTAGATTAGTACTAGTAACAGCAAAAACAGCAACTCATCAAGAATGGGCACTCTAGACGTGTGTATGAAAAGAAAATACAAATTTTATTTTCAATAACTTTTCTCTCTTTATAAATATTAATAATTTTCTCTTTAAATGAAATCATATAATTATGTTTACTCTTACTTTAAAAACGACATTTGATTTTTCAGGAGGACACTTCAATATAGCTAAACTTAGTTGCTATATATAATAAAAGAAGTTTCACACTAATTACCGGAAAAAAAAAAAAAAGTTTCACGCTGATATATCATAGACGGTGGATCTAGTAGAAATCAAAAATATGTAAGTGGGTGGATTTTGTTTTCTCTATTTTTTTATAGGGCCCACAAAGAATAAATTCTCTCATGTGAAAATTTTATTTAACTTGGTTATAAGAAAGATCTGAGTCATTTATTCACAAATCAACCGTGAGCAATTAAAGTGATAATTTTTCGTTTTTTTATTTCACAAATTTATTCATTAAAATTAGGGGTGGCAATTCGTGTCGACTCGACCCGACCCGAATTTTACACGACACGAAAAATCTCAACCCGAACACGACCCGCTTTTTTTTCAGGTAGACACGACACGACACGAATAATCTTATAATGTAACCATGACCCATTATTACACGTGTTAATACGACTCGACCTGACCCGACCTGACACGAATTTTGGAATACTCACATTCAAAACTTGTATTTAGGCACTGATTTTACATCCAATAAAAGCATATACATCCAATAAGAGTGAAAAGGGTTGTTTGAAACTCTAAGTATATGTTATTTCTTTTATACCACTCACAAAAATGACTATAATAACCTTATACAAAAATTATTTGCGCGTCAGAGCGGGTTAACGAGTTGACCCGAACCCGACACAAATTTTTTCGGGTCATTTTTCTTCAACCCGAACAGTAAGCGGGTTGACCCAAACACGAAAATTTCGTGTCGGGTCCGGATCAGATTAGCGGGTCGTGTCAGAAATTGTCACCCTGATTAAAATTATCACCATTAATTTATAAATGAATGACTAAGATATTCCATATAACATGGTGATTTGAAAGAAATTTTCACATGAAAGATGGGTTGTTTAGAAAAGTTTAAAGTTTGATATATAATTTGCACTCAACAATGTATTCACGCGGTTGGTCAAACGAAATACCTTTGTAATTTGTTGGATATGACTTGATGCATTAAATGCAACATGTCTATTAGAAATAGTTAACTTGGAACCTAGCTATTTGCATTCCATTAAGCAACAGAGGAAAATAAAATAAAAACGTAACTAGTTTTATTCTAATTAACGTCTTTATAAAAATTTAGAATTTGTTAAAAGCTATTCTATAGCCTGCTTCCTATTCTTTGTTTCATTATTCCTTTATGATATATACTAATTATTAACGAGGAATAAATAAAAAGAAATAGCATTTTTGTAACTGCAAAAGGAGGCTACTTCTAATTGCATTTCCAAAATCCAAGCTAGCTATAAGCTAGTTGCTTAGAACTGCGCTACGTGATAAATATATTGACTAGTGTACTGAATAAAAATAATAATACTACAGAAGGAGTCATAGATTGCCATATATACTACCATACCATTACATTACATAAATTATATAATAAACCATTTCCACATTTAAGCATTATAACTCTGAAAGGGCAGTGCCAATTGATCAAGGAGGGAAGTAACTGGGGTAGCAAGTTTAGGTTCATAAGCAAAACCATGCAATTCAAAGCCATCATTTGCAGTGTATGGACATGGTGGAATCCACTCCCATCTCTTACTTGATATGTCAAACAGCAATGCCTTATCTGTTCCTCTTATCATTATAACAATAAACTCCCCATTCCCTACACATTCAAAACCATTCCCAACTTCTAATTCTGCAAACTGAATATAAAGTTGCTGTGGCATTCTCTCTGATTCCACCCACATTGTTCCACAAGCTTGCAAACTCCACACCCTTAAACTCTTTGGCACATTCAACTTGCTCTTCTCAACTGCAGCAACAAGGAGTAGTTTCCCTTTGCATTCAACCAAGTTTGGTGACCTAAGGAACCTCCTCATTGGGGCTTGGATTTTGAACCAAGTGTTTGATGTAATGTCATAAGCCAACACACTAAAAGGGCTACAATTCATGCAGTAGAATTTCCCCTCTGCATAAACCATTCTACCAGATTCAAGGCTACAGAGCCTAGGCAGAGAAGATGTGGTTCCCCACATGGAATAAAACCCACCTCCATCAATGTGAAAGCTTTCAGATGTTAAGTTTTTCACTGCATAAGGAGATATCATGTCATCCCCAGCAACAGTAACATCTATGCAAGTTGGGCTAATGGTTAAGCCAATAGAAGGGAAGAGTCTTGGTCTCAATGTTGGAGGTAACTGAGTTAAAGAACCAACTATAGGGTTGCATAGAAGCATGGTTTTTGGACCAGCCTCATCTGAAACCCAACAGAGTAACCCTGAAGATGAAGATGCTGGAGAGAATCCAGAAGGAACAAAAGCAAAGGAAATACGGTACCATGACATATCATAGGGATCAAAGAGGTACCCTTCACCACCACCACCACCATGTCCAGTGCTGCCACCATTGTTGTTCTTGTAGATATAGCTCTTTCGGGTTTTGTGCTTGAAGAACAAGAACCAATGGCGGCGTGGTGAGACTTGGAGGTATAATTCAAGAAAGGTATTGGAAAACAAAAGACCATACCATCTCTTGCAAACACAACGTGAACGAAAGAAAGCAGGTGGAGGAAGAAAAGCTATGACACGATCAAGAAGCCTTTGAGGAAGCTTACTCCATATTCTGCTGTTCATCCATGGAGTACTACTGTAAGTGCTGGTGGCAATGGTAACATTGCTACTACTACCAGCAACACCACTAATAGGGAATGTGTAAGAAAAAGGAGATGTCATAGAACTGATAGAAGGGTGAAAACCATCCATATTTATGTTATATGGGTTTTCTTTCTTTCAGTGGAAACTAAACAAAAAATAAAATAAAAAATGGAGGAAATGGGAAATATAGAGAAGTGTAAAAGTACTAGGTAGGGTTGCCTTTAATGTTAAAGGGAAAGGTTAGACATAGTTTCTTCTTTTGATGCAGAAAGATAGTGGTGGAAATGTTAGTGAAAGTGTTGTTATTAGGGAAGCACCTAAGAGGGGAAAGCAATAAATAGCTTACAAGAGTGGTTTTTGGAAGGGTAGTTGTTGCTGACTCATATATAGCTAGCAATCACCTGGGATATGGTTGGTTGTTTGATTCTGTTCCTCATTTTCAGTGGAATTGGAGAGTGGAGAGAATTAGGGAAGGAGATTTGGAAGAAGAACACAACCAGAAATGGAACAAAGGACGTGATTTTGAAGTTGGTTTTGGTTCCTCACTCTTCTCACATCACATGTGAAGAAATTATTGGGGTCTTGTTGGCATTGGTAGGGATGGACAAGTATATATATATATAAGATCCAAGTGGACCTTTTTGTTCAATTCTTTATTGATATATATTCATTCATATCTATCTATCTATCTATGTTGGTTTCTTTTGGTGGAAAAGAAAAGGCAAGTGAGTGTGGTGAATGCATCTATCATTTCAGTGTTGTTTTGTCAAGGCCGAGGTTGGAAGGACGATGTTGCAGAAGAGAGAGACAGATGCTATTGATGAAAGCAAAACTCCATGCTAGTACGAACACTGCCCACATTATATATATATAAAATACTGCTTAATGCTTATTATTCAATGCTCATCCAAACCCAAACCAATTTCTGAAAAGAATATCTCATGAGTGGTGTTTTTATTTTTTTATTTTTTTGTCCCTTCCTGCTCATGTTCAAAATAAAATAATATTTTTTACTTTAATTCTTAAAATACTTATGTCGAGATATTATTATTTTTTTCAAAATGTTTTTACTTTTTTAATAAAAATATTTTTAATATATGTATGAAATTAATGTCTCCTTTTTTTTTTTTTTGGTATCCTTGAAATTAATGTTTCTAATCTTATATGAATAATTTTATTTCTTACACACATAAAAGTATGTGGGGTTCATATTTTCTTTTTCTCTCTTTTCTCTTCACATGGTCTCACACAATTTTATGTGTGTTTGTAGGAGATAAAATCATCTTCTATAATATTAAAAAACATTAATCCTTTTATATATATATATAGGGAGAGGTTATAGTTATAACCTTTTTTTTTTACAACCTCTTCCAACCATATATCATAACCGTTGATTTCCGCCAATCAACAGTTATGATTTTCGCAAATTAAACTCATTAATTAATTATTAATTCATAATAAATGACAACCGTTGATTGGCGAAAATCAACGGTTATGATATATGGTTGTAAGAGGTTGTAAAAAACAAGGTTGTAAGTATAACATTCCTCGTATATATATATATTTATATGACTTCCTAAACTATAACTATTGGATGAACAGAAATCAACGAATGAGATAAGGAGTAAGACTTAGAAATCTTATTCTGGATTCAAAATATTCTTCTCCTATATATATATATATATATATATATATATATATATATATATATATATATGGGGTAAATATTTCTACAACAACTTTAGATAAGCTTATCTACAGCTGCAATTTTTAACTATATTCTCCTGGGAGAATATAGTTATAACGTTAAAGTTGTTATTTTCTCTCTCTCCACGTCATCAAAAAAGTTCTGAAAAGTAAATGAGGAGAGAGAAAAAAAGAGCAACTTTAACGTTATAACAATATTCTCATAGGAGAATATAGTTAAAAATGGCAGCGGTAGATAAGCTTATCTAAAGTTGCTGTAGAAATACTTTTGCCTATATATATATATATATATATATATATATATATATATATATATATGATCCTTTGACATCAGTGTCAAATTTAAGATTTGATATCTCATCTAATAGCTGTTAGATAGAAAAAGATCAATGATGTCACATGCTTACAAATCAGAGTCGTTGATCTTTTTTCATCTAACGGTTCTCAGATGAGGTGTCAAATTTTAAATTTGACACTAGTGTCAAAGGATCTACCTCACATATATATATATATATATATATATAGGAGAAACATTTCTCCGGCAACGTGAGATAAGTTTATATCCGGCCACCCCAAAACTACGTCGTTTTGTTTATTTATTTACTTATATTACTTAATTCATCTTTGAATGGTTATGATTCTGTTTTTCTCTCTCTTCCTTTATCATCATTGATCCATCTTTGTACGGTTATGATTTACTAGCCAGAAATAAAATTATCTCCGGCAGCTTGAGAAATGATAAGCCCATATATATAGAGTTTGCTTTTTCTGCAGTTACTGCAAATAAGTTATCTGCAGTAAGCCCGATACGACGTCGTTTTGAGCCGAAAATCATTGTGTTTTTGTAATTTTAATTTATTTCAGTGTTATAATAGTCTTTATATTTATAATTTTTTAAGATTTCAATACAAAAACGATGTCGTTTTGAAAAAAATGCAGATAACTTGTCTGCAGTAACTGCAGAAATATTTTTCCCATATATATATATATATATATATATATATATATATATATATATATAAGATTTTATTAATCTCGTGTTAAAGGAGATAAGTTATCTCATGTTATAGAAACAAATTTGTGGGCTCCACCACCTGAAAAAATAAAAAAGAAAAAAAAAGAAAAAAATGGCACAGTAGTTGAAGAATGTGTAAGAGAAAAAACATATTTCATGTAGCATGAGAATAGTTTTTCCATATATATATATATGTGTGTGTGGATCAGGATCATTTTACACCGGTACCACATCTCAACCGTTGATTTTCGTGCATCCAACGATTATAATTTAGGAAGTCATACGAATTAATTAATATTAATTAATCATTAATTACACTACAAATACCAACCGATGATTTTCGTTTCATCAATGATTAAGATGTGGTGTAAGACTTGTTAGTCTTATATTAATGTAAAATGAACATGCCTATATATATATATATATATATATATATATATATATATATTAGTAAAAAAAAACCACTGCTTATTCACACAAAGGGACAAAATAGCCCCGTCAATGTGAAGTGAAATCCAAATGTATGTACGTAGATGACGACTCTAGCAAGAAAAAGGAAAATATTAATTTGACAAAAATGTTTTTTTTTTTTTGGTAAGCGACAAAAATGTTTTATTTGGCATATATGTTTAGTGAAAAAGTTATATAAATAAGTTACTTAAAATGTTTACTAAAAAATTATAACTTTTTATGTTCAAGTGTAAATTTTGAAAAAAGTAATTTTTTTTATTATTTGTAAGAGTAAAATTTTAGATTTTCTTGTATCACGGAATAAAAATTTATAGCTAATTTAATGACAATAGTTTTTCAAAAAATAAATCAAAGTAATAAATATGTCTTTAGTTCCAAACATTGAATTTTGGTTTAAATAAAATGTTGATACCTATAATTTTTTATTTATCTGAATTTTAGTCTTTATATTTTTTTATATTAATTCATACATTAACTATTTTCTGTTTTGGTTTATTTTGAACTTAACAAGTCAACATCAACATCAATAACATCTTTATCCCAAATTAATTGAGATCGGTGGTAAATGAACCAAAATGAAAGATACAAGTAAACACTATAAATATTTTCTTTTACTAAATTTTCTCCGCCGATCTATTTATTGATTAAATCGACTAATTCAGTAACCACTTATTTTACCTATCTTTTTTAAGGATGACAATTCTCTTTTTTAATATGAGATAGATTATTTTATCTATCTTTTTTTGTCTATTTTTTCCTATTACTCTTCAATATCATTATATCAGAATTTTAATAAGGGAGCAAAATAATAAAGTTAATTGAGATTATGATCTGATAGTATTAGAGAGTGATAAACAATGGTAAGTAGAAAAAAGATAGGTAAAATAACATATCTCTTTTAATATAATTGCTTATCCAAAACTTGATTTCAGGAGTATTGATTAAGCTGAAATAATCTTATACCAATCAATTCTCTTACTTAGTGATAAAAATTATAAATATTAATCATTCATGAAAAAGAGAGAGTAATGTTTGCATGAATAGATTTTATAAATTAAGATTATTTTGTTGGGTAGTCATATAAAGATTATTCAATTAGTGCATTTAATTTGTTGTGTTGTATGTTTTTTTGGATATTAGTTGTGTTGTATGTTGATATAAAGTTATATGAACAAGATGAGAATGATAGAAAGAGTTTGTCAGATAAAAGGTACGTCCAATCCCATCGAAATGATGCAGAGAGAGGCGTGAAGTAGGAAAAGCTTTGGAGGATCAGAAGTGTTGGTCAGTACTCATACTCATAGCAATACCATACACAAGTTTCATTCATTCAGTCAATGTAAAAGAAGCTGTCTTTTGCTCTTTCTGACTATTCCTTTTCTTCTTTCTATGAGTCATAATATTCCCTTTCTCTTAGCCTATTGGCTTTTGTTTGGTTTTGTTAAGGGAAGCAAATCTCAGTCAGAATAGCCCCCCCTTCGCCCCCCTCTTCTATCACGCTGTCTTGTTTGTGTCAATCTCTCTTTCCATTATCATTTGTCTCAGAATTCAACACTCCTTCAATTTATGGAAAAAGTGGTGATGCTCACGTTTGGAAATGTTTGTCTTCCTTCAAGAAACCTCCATTTTTAGAAAAAGGCTAACTAAACATTTTTAGTATTTTGTCTTCGTTCCCAAGCAATCCCTACATATATCATCTTCATCTCTACCCTTTTTTCTTTCTTTTTCTTTTTTCTTTTTTTTTGGAGAAAGTCAACAATGCGGTGTTCTTCTCAAGTCATACAAATAAACACAACCTCCTTAAAAAAGATAATTATAAATAATTATAATTAACTTTTCATATATTTAAAGAATAAAAATTTCATAAAATTATTCTATATAGGCACCACAAACATAAAAGTCATTTTCCTTTTATTAATTTTCAAGTATATTTGTGGCATAAAATGTGAAGATTTCTTCACTATAGTTCTAAATTATTTTGTCTGAAAATTGAATCAAAGACTTTTTAACCCCAACAATATATATCTTGGGCATAACATGCTTACCAACTATACAAACTCTTGACGTTTGAGAAATATACATTTGTTTGAGCATGTAATTTGGACTTACCAAAAATGTTACTTGATAATCAAGAGTTAAGATTATTTTATACTGATATAATTTACGCTTTTAATCTTGATCATTGATCTTATTTATATATATCTAACAATTTTGATTTATTAAATATTTAAGCTGTTAGATACAAGTATATATATCAATGTCCAAGATTTGATGTAATATTTCTTATTTATTACACTAGTGTAAGAATAACCTATCCCGATAATCAATTAGGTGGATGATAAGTTTTGTTTTTTATTTGATTATGTTAAAATCAGTTTCATATTTAAATATATTAACTAAACAGTGGTTTTAAAAAAAGAAAAACCTTAAAAGATATTTATTCACATATTCATAATGAAATGGCTTTTAATATCAAAAAAGACATCATAACCCTAGCAAGTAATAATTATTAATTTATTTTTTTAAAGTTTTTAAATGGTATTTTAAAGGAAAGAATAATTTATTCTACCTATCTTTTTTTTGGCTTACCTTTGTCTACTACTCTTCAATATTATTAGATCAGAATCTCAATTATCTTTATTATTTCTCTTTTCTATTGATATTTTGATCTAATGATATTAAAGAATGGTAAGAAAAAATAAACAGAAAAAAAAATAGATAGAATAATTTATCCCCTATCTCGTATGTGGTAAGTAGGTAACATTAGGCGAATATTAATCAGGACAGTGCAAGGCATTTATTTTCGTCCATGAAGGTCAATTAATCTTGCTTACGAAGGGAGCGAAACCTGTTTTGAATACGATCTGGTCCATGATTTTTCTGTCATGTTCATTTTTCCTCATTATAAATGCTAAGTTAATTAGTGTAATTTTTTGAATTGTCAAATCTCATGCTGGGATTATGTCATTATTGATGTGTTGCAGTTTTGAACCCTGACCCCAACCCCTTACTGACCAATTTCTGCTTGCAATTTTCCCTTACACAATCGATGCAGATATCTAGTTGATGTAGTTGAAGACAAGAAAGCACAAATAAAATTTTATAGAAGATCCAACGATAACTTCTAAAAGCATGATCCTGTGCATAGAAATTGTTAATTCAAGCATTTCGATGGCTATTAATTTTCCTATCTTTTGCCACCCACATTCTCACTGGATTTCGTATTTATGCAGTTGTAATGCCCTGAGATTCGAGGCATTTTTCTAGTTGTTATGTATGTATATACACGTAGTTAAGTAAGCATTGACAGTGTTTAGAACTTACAGACGAAGTATTATTTAAATTTTTTTTTTCTACTAATCATACCTCATATTTGGATAACCCTATTCTATCAAATGTCACGGGAGGAACATTTTTCCTTGTGTAGTGATTTTTTTGTTTCTTTTTACTTTTTAGCAAGATAAAGGAATTTCATGAGTAGCAAATAAAAAAAATGACGTCATAAAATTTAGGAACAACATAAAACAGCGAGTGACCCCCTAAAGGATCAAGGAAATATAAGTAAGAAATACAAGAATAAAAATAAGTTGACAATCAAGATCATTGGTTTAAGCTTACTTTTCTTAATTAAATATCTTGATTTTGAGTTCGGAAATAGGAAAAATAGTTGATTTGTCAGGGAAATATTAGGCTAAACCATACACAGTTGAGTTTAATAGCACAGTCTTCTTCGAGATGGATGTCAAAGCGGAATACTTCTGCAGGACAGAAGAATAGTGTTGGATGATCTTCTTTGGTTGGGACAAATGTGGAAGGTACCTACAAGACATTCCGATACTCAAGTCAGTATTTGATCAATGAGCTTTTATAAAGATGGATCATATGATCATACTTAAACATTAAGCCTCCAATATATAGTAGTTGATTGGCATGTTTATATTGCCTTAATATGGCGAAATTTAATTCCATTGGTGGGTTGAAGTGACTTTTGCAGACTATCCCGTGTGTGGGAAGCCTAATTGTGGGTTATGCCTTTTAGGTATAGCTGAAATCATATGTATGTCCCTTAGTTATTGGCTATTAGGATGATTGTAGAGGTCTGAGCTGTTGCTACAATAGTTATATGTCTACGGAATGACATCAACATGGGATATACGCGTTTCCTTAACTTGTAAATCTTGACTGTCGGACCTCTTGGGCCACTCATGAGTTGAGTCTAATATCTCATGTGGATTGGATTCATATCAATAGTGTTGGAACTTATTGTATCAGTTCCACATGGCTCGAATTGTATTAATTAAAATTCTGAACTAGGACCAAATAGTGGTAGTTCAGTTGGTAGTAAGGGAGCTGAGTAAGTGGAAAGAAAAAGACCTTGATTCGATCACACATGTCACCTTTGGAAGAGGTTTAAATATCTTCATCCCTGACCCGTCCCGCACTCCGGATTAGTCTCATAGCCGGCTCAAAGAGTGTCGAAGCTTGTGAGAATATCAGAGAAAGCTAACTCGCCTCAAAAAAGTAATTAGAGTTGAGTTAACTCCAAAAAAAAAATCTGAATTAGGAAGAAAAAAAATAAAGAAAACAATGACTATATATAAGTGAAAAGAAGCATGAAATAACATTATTCTAAAACCCAAATCTCGGGTCTCCTATTGTAATTAGCTTATGTCCATTTGACATGCTTTGCTGCATTCACTTCAGAGATCCTTCTACTAAGACCAAAATGGAAGAAGCCCTCGCTGAGATAAAGGGCAATTAAAGTCTGAAGTCAGAATAGCAAACAGAGAGATCCAAAGCTAGATTACCACACAGAAGAAGTGCTACATAGGAAGCATTGAACAACTGACAAAAGTGAAAAGTGGTTCTCAAGCGTTTCTCCACAGGCACACTCTACCTTAATAACCAAATGAATCCATGTCATTAATGTGCCAGAACAGCACTCGCATACAGGACTCAAGTGGGAACAAATGGGGATGGGAAGTGTTGAACCGGAAAATCAACAGCCAAACCAGTCAAAATTGGAATAACTTCTTCCATATTTAATGTACTTTAGTTGGGGATGCATGGTAGCACCAACTATATGACCTGAAATAACAAGTCTATGGGAGTTTTGCCAGTTTAATCAAATTAAAAAAAGCAAGAATTTTTTTCCACAATTTCACCCCCCGAATAATTTTATTTACAAGTTGGTCCTTCAGTAAAAGAATTCATTTATCACTTATCGTCCCATATCACCCTGCATTACAAGTGAGTATGCAACATCTACCATCTGATGAAAGTGGGTTTAGACTAAAAGATGCAAAAGGTTACGTAAAATCAATCTTTGCAGGGCAACATGCTCCTGAATTATGATTAGTGTTTCCACCTAACGGACTCAAACTCATTGTGGCAAAGATCCCCTTTTTTCGCGTGAGCTGTAGATAAATAAACGAGAAAAGGTTACGTAAACCCAACTGCAGCCTATAGAGCTTGACCAGAACTTAAAAACTTTGAACAGTAAGTTCATTCTCTTGAAAGTAGATGGTTTACACATATCATCCTTTAAGCATAAAAATAATAAGCATCGCTAACTTTGTCCAATCTTCCGAAATCAGATTGAATATAGCATCAGATGGGCATTAGTCATCAGCATTCCACCAGTGAACAACAATGCAACACAATCCATCATTTTCATCAATTGTGAAAGAATGTGTTTTCAATCTTCCCAAATCGATGTAAATAAAGCATCAGATGACTGACGTTTATCAACACTCCGTCGTTGATTGAGCATTTTGCCCCAGTTTCTTTTTAAAAAATTATCACTTTGCTCCTCTTCCCAAATTATATATCAATTTATCCATGTTTGACCGATACTTACTTGAATAAATGACTTATCAAAGACAAGGATTTGTTCAAACTTTGATCAAACATGTGCAGATCCATATATAATTTGGGAAGAGGAGCAAAATGGTACAAAAACAATAAAATAAGGGCAAAATGATCAATCAGCCAACACACCATCATTGAAAAACAATGCAACATAACCTATCATCTTCATCAATTAACAGAACGTATCATATGAAGGGCAGCGACAACAATATCACACACAATGTGATGGTGTCATAAATGATATGCAGCACATTGGAGCTTTAATTGATATAGAAAAGAAATTACATTGGCATTCTACAACATAATTCCACAACCTCTTTTAAGTTTTAACTTAATTGAATGGTTAAAATATTGAAAAACTAGAAATTTCATCATCAAGATATTTAAAGATAAAATACAAGTTACAATATGTTTATTTTAGCTTGACAACCAAAGCATTGCCATAACATGCTAAGCTTTCCAAAAATCCACCTTGAATTGTAAAATTGATTCATATCTGAAAATCTCAAACTACTTCCTTCCTCGGCCAAGCCTCTGCAGTTGATAATTGATACTCCCCCAAGACTTTCTGTTCTTTTTACTCTGAAAAAACAAAATTGAAGATTTTTTTGGTTCTACTCAGTTCTCATGCAATATGACAAAAACAACTAAAAAAGGGTACCCCGAGAAGGAGAGGGTAGCAAAAGATGACAGCTTTCATTAAACTAATATTTATAATACCTGAGAATCCAAACAGGTATTTAATAGTTCCTTCTGCTTAGCACATGCATCATTGTCGCCATGGTTTGAAGTCAAACAGTTGAGAAACATTATCATTTCCTGCATGCAAGGTTTATGAAGAGAACCAAATTTCTTCGGGTTGATATAAAGCCCGCCAGCTTTCCGCCCCATTATCCTACATCCAACCAGGAAAATGTCAACTACTTTTTGATTTACAGATAAAAAACCCATAATTGAAAGATTTTATGTCCTTTACTCATTTTATTTGAGAGAGAAAAAGTTCATATGTCAAGAAAAAATTATAAATAAACAGTCTACAATAACAAAAGTCTAATGCCGTTGCTCATCTGATCACCAAGAAAACATTCACCCGGCTTAAGGGACAAACAAATACTGTAATCTTGTAAATTTTCAGGATGCTAACAAACTATGGCCACCTTTCATTCTGCTTCCTTCTTTGTGTTAGAGTTCATAACAATATCCACCAAGTTGGAAATCACACCTTGCACATAACGAGACCAAATCTAAAAATCTTTTGTAGCAAAACCTTTCAACAGACCAATAGATGCTTATGTAGTTCAATCACAAACCGAAGAAGTAGCTACTCGAAGTATTAAGTACCATATAACTAAGGGTTCCCTCGGCAAAGGTTAATTTATGAATTGAACCTCTTCAGATACTTTATTTTCCCTTCATCCATCATAACCAAATTCCTCTCTATATCTGTTCTAACTATTGTAGGGATAGCACCTCTTATCCAAAAAAATTCAAAAATATGAATCCATTAACCTAGCCCCCAAAGAAAGTGTTATTCCTCTTGGGCACACCAGTAAAAACACTACAGCCCCTGAACACATAGTTGTTATTTTTTTTTTGGAGATATTCCAATTGGTTCATCGCTTCGCGACTAATCCGATTCGGGGCGAGTTCCGAAATTAAGACTTTAGACCCCTCCCAATGACGGTACTGAGAAGGATCGAACAATGCTCTCACCCCCACCTGCTCAGTTTCCTTGCACCAAATTAGCTACTATCGTTTAGTCCTAAACGCATAACTGTTTAAGGTAAAGGACTGCTCCTTTTTTTTTTTTACTTCAATTAATAAGTATAAACAGCTAATGATGTGTACATGCAGAGGGTAGCACAACTTGCTGCAAGTTATATGATTTATGATTCTAAGCAGAATGCTTTTGTTCTTCATAAAATAGTAACCTTTATTTTATGAATTTTTGTTCCATTTCTATTCATAGGATGCTCCAAGACTTGAATAACTGTTCTAGGTACTCACTCGCCTTTTTTCACTTATGCAACTCACACCCATCATAGAAAACACAATACATAAATAAAATAAACAAATCTCCCAAAATATATAAGAAAAAAAGACACTAAGAAATTCATCTCATTGAAAAATTAAAGGACCCATTGATGGTTTATATGCTGACGTTTGAATACCAGTTAGGAAGCATAGCTGGAACTGAATTTTAAAGATAAGCGAAGCATGGTAGAGACAGAACGAGAATAGAAGAGGTTACCCCAGAGAGATGGGTGGCGACGCCGGGGAGGTTGAGACTGCAACTTGAACGGAGAAGACGCCGGCGATCTATGAGAGCGAGAAGAGACAAGAAAGCAATAGAAAAACAGAAAGAAAAAAAAAAGATGCAGAAAGAAAAAGGAGTGGGCCTGGGCTATTTGGAAATTTTAGGGTTTAGACATTCAAGTGAGGTCCACGAATTGGGTTTCTTATTTATTGTTCTCAACTATGCTATTAAAACTGGCTCGGTCATTGACTCGGTCGAGGTATTGAGTTATTGGGTCACTGGTTTAACCAGTGGGTCACTGGTTCAATCGCATGACCCGATAATTATATGTAATTTTATAATTTATATTAAAAATTACAAACATACTCAAATATCTAAAAAAAATGATAAAAATTTTAAACATTTTAATGTAAAAAGTATTAAATCACATATTATTATTTAATAAAAGATCAAACAAAAATATGTTGATCGTGATACGGGGCTTTAGGTTCAGAAAATGATATCTCTAACTATAAATTAATTAAAAAATTTCTGCATAGTACATAATTGAGATAATATTAGTGTTGTAGGTACATCACTTATGTAAGTCAAAAAGCAAAAAAATATTCAAATATTTCCATTATGACTTTTTTTGAAAAAAAAAATTTGGAAATTTTTTTTTAGGACCGGGTCGGGTTACCGGTTAACCGGCCGGGTCACCGGTTTTTTATGAAAACCGGTCGGGTCGAACCGAGTCGCACCGGTTCTGATGCATGGTCGGTATGTTGTTTCAACCGGACCGGTTATATGACCTGTTTACCGGTTCCCGGGTCGACCCGGCCGGGTTGGTCCGGGTTTAATAACACTGCTCTCAACTATAGAGCTTTAGCTCGATCCACTCCGTCTAATTTTTATTTTTATTTTTATTCGGTTTCTTTGACAATTTGTCTCGAGATTGAATAATCTTATTTTTCAGAATGAATTTTCTGGATCAATGACCCTTTTAATGTAATTTTTTTAATTTTGCAAAATGGTCGGGAGCCTCACAATCTCTAAGAATCCATGAATTAGTCATTAACACGGAGCATTCCACAGCACACCATAACTTCTTAGCTCTTTTCCACACGATTATCACCCATGAATCCTTAAAGATAAGAGGACTGTAATACTGGATCATATCAGAGTTACTTTCTAATACACTGGATCCTTTGGCAGGGCAAGTGTGGAGCATGTTTGCTTTCTCTTTGAGAGATAGTAATTATAGTAACAACATTATAATTGGCTTTTAAAAAGAAGAGAGAAACTTAGAACATATTCACAAGTTTTTATTTCTCAAACTGGATATGATTCTTCGATATCTTACAAAAATTTCTAAACTTCCTTTTAAGGGGCGTTTGGTAGAGGAAAAAAAATTTACGAGGGAAATATAATTACTAGGAATATGGTAGGAAAGTGAGTTTGGTAGGAAAGTTAAAAAAAAAGATGTTTGATAGGTCAAAATATTACTGAAAAAATTGGGTTAAATTTTCTGAGTCTATGTTTGATTGAAGGTAAAATATTGACGAAGTTACGATAAACCAAAACCTAGATATAGTCTTTTGACTAAGCAAACTAGGCTTTTTGACTAAATACAATACAAACCAAACTAACATGACAAACTTTTTGACTTCGACACACTAAAGCCAAAATTATTAAAGCAACTTTAAATTACAACCACACAACATAAAGTGACTTTTGACTAAATGGAATCTTTGAAAGTGATCTTGTCTCCTTAGTCATCGCTACTAAGTGACAGATTGAGTTGTTTCCTTTCTTCTGAGTTGTCATCCTCGTAGAAATTGTGATACCATCCTTTGTCAGTCTGCATCTTTTCTTGCATTATTTTATCCATGATGTCAGCATTCGGATCTTTCTAGATATAATCAAGAGAAAGATCAAAATATGACTTATTAAGCTTTTCTGGTTCTTGGACTAGGTCAAAAACAAGTTCAATTTCTATTGGACTTGGGCCTAGTGAAGAGCTTGGATCTTGAAAACTTGGGCCTTAAGAAGAATTTGCTTAAAATGGGTCTACTTGTCTTGTGGATCTTTGATGATCATCATATCCATTTATCTCTTTTATATGTTGCAACAGTTTGGTCTTAGAGATTGGATCTAACGGATAACCATCAAAATATCCCATAGATAGGCTATGTTTTGAGACCATATAAATCCACCTGGTCTTTGCCAATAAGGTCTGTGGATGATGAAGACAACAACAACCTTTGAAATTTCTTTCTGTGTCTTTCCCTCTCATACTTTAGACTGGATGATCTTATGTAGCTCTTTTCTCCACCAAGATAATGGAGAATACCATTTCAGTAGTGTCCGTAGATTATAATCTGATTTCTCAGGATCAGTGAGAATCTTATAAGTTCTTCGGACTGCCAAGGCTAAAGGAACTAGGAATGGACTGTTAGGCACCATATACTCCAAAAAGTATCTAAGATAATATCAAAACCAACATCACAAAATATCTCTAAAATTCCTAGATAAGGAACTTCAGGATTAAAATTTGCAATCATAACATTTTTTGCTTTCATTGTTCTGTGAAGGTAGTAGAAGTAATGTTATATAGCAAAATTTTGGATTTGAATGATAGAAATTGGGTTTCCTAATCCAGGAGGATAGTTTCTTTTGTATTTGGCTCTTGGAGGAAGAGGTTCCTTCATGAATATCAAAGGAAAACTAGTTGTGTTGGAAATGACTTGGATAATAATAAGAGGTCTGGATATGGGTGGTCTGGATAGAAAATCAGGGATGGTGTTATGGCTTCCTTTGACATGTCTAACAGTAAAATCATACCTTGATAACCAATCTTTTAGTCTGAGAATCTGAGGATCAAGTGGCATTTTGTTTTTGAATTCCAAGATCTTTGGAAAGGAGGAATTATCCATTTGGACTTCACAATTGTAACCACGAAGATGGAAGTCAAACTTCTTGATTCAATTCTTAACTGCCAGTGCTTATTTGGAAGTGGTGTGATAATGTTTCTCAGCATCTGTGAATTGTCCACTTGCATGTCCTCAGTAGTGCCTTTTGCTATCAACTTCTTCTATGAGAACAGCTCCTCAGAAATGATCACTAGCATTTGTTTGCAATATTCTTTCACTTGTACTAGAAATCTTTAATGCAGGAGGACTTTGTGCTATCTTCTTGAGTTCTTGAACTGTTTTTGTCTATTCAGGGCTCCAAGGTGGAGGATTTTTCTTTAACAATTTAGAAAGAAGACTTGTGTACTTTGCTGCATGAGGAATGAAATCTCTGATGTAATTAACAATTCCAAGAAATTGTTGAATATGTTTAACAGTGAGATTTTCATCTGGGAAATCTAGAAGCACTTCTGCAATGTGTGGCTGAGGTTGATACATTCCTTTGCAGAAATGCATGCCCAGAAAATCAATTTCAGATTGGGCTAAATGAATCTTCTTCTCAGGTAACATGATTCCATATTTGTGGGCTATCTAAGCAAATTGATTAAGCAACCTTTTATGAGAATCCATATTTTTGGAAAATAACAGAATATCATCAATGTAGTTGAGTATAGTGTCTAGGATAGGATCAAAAAATTTGGTCTTTGCTTTTTGAAACAATGAAGGAGCGACCTTGAGACCAAAAGGCATCACCTTCCATTGACACTGAGCATTTGGAATGCAGAATGCAGTCTTATGTCTATCAGCAGGATCAACACCAAGTTGCCAAAATCAAGACTTAAGATCAAACTTGGAGAATATATGAGCATCTTTCATCAAGATTGGAAGAGTAGAGGCCTTTGGAATAGGAAACTTATCATCGTGCAGAAAATGATTGAGAGACTTATAATCAATCACCAATCTTTTCTTGCCTCGAATTTTGTCTGATCTCTTCTCAACATAGAAAGCTTGACACGCCCATTGAGACTTGGTTGATTCAATCAATCCTTGCTTCAAGAGTTATTGACACTATTGTCTAGCTAGTTGAAGATCTGAAGGAGTCATGCCAGGATGAGTCGCCTTTGTAGGATTGATACCTTCATTTAGCTTGAAAGGAAGTTGAATGAGAAATTCTTGCTTTTTCCATAAACGATTAGGATTTGAGAATCCTTCATGATTATCTGCACATAAGGGATTAAGTTTTTCTTTGATGAAATCAAGTTCAGGGGTGCTTCAGAGAGTGCATATAACCTCATTGTCTTTGAATAGGATTTGAACTCTCTTTTGAATTTTATGCCCTATGGAAGAATTTGAAGTCTCCGAGTCTGGATGTAGACATCCATTCCTATGAGAATATCTTTATTAGGCAATAGAGTCCCAATTACATTGGTTCAAATAACACATTCCGGGGAGAATCTTATTCCAATGGGATGTTTGGTGACCAATTCAGTTTTGAACATCTTTCCATTAGCTGCAACCAAATAAGTTGCTTCTTTCTTCCAAGCATATGGTGGTAAGATCTTTGGATCCATCGTGGACCTTTGAGCACCAGTATCCATGTAAGCAATTACCCTCTTCGGATGTCTAAATCTGGGTGAGAGAATGTGGACTTCTACATTGGGCTTCGGTATAGCTGGACTAAGATGATAAACTTCATGATTTGCTAAGACTGGAACATCATCTTCTGAAATACTTGACTCACTGGAAGAGTCTTGAAGAGCAAAGATTGTTTCTTGATCTTCAAAACTTTGTTCAAAATACAATGATTTTGCATTATTGTCATCAAGGTCTAAAGCATTGATCATCTTCACAGCTTTGTTAAGACAATTTTTTGCATAGTGACTTTTCTTCTTGCAAATGAAGCATTTTTGCCCTTTGGTTTTTCCTCGAAATCTCTTCTTCTTGAAAAATCTGAATTTCTTCTTTGACTTGTTCGCCTTCTTCTCCCGAACTTTTTGAAATGGTTCTTCTTCTTTGTCTTGCAATCACAACAATTTTAAAGTCAAATTATAACACACTATTAACAATCAATGCCTATAACACCATACATAAGGGTACACACTACTATTATTATTTTATTATTATTATTATTATTATTATTATTATTAATTTTATTGTTACTATTTTTCTGGGATATTACAGCTTGTCTATTGCTTCTAGGGTCAATTGGTGAATCTGTCCCATTGTAAGAGTTGTGAAGTTTTTTCCTTGAGCTATAACCATGCGGTTAAGCTCTGGTTGAATCTCCTTTGGCAATGAAGCAACATAATTATATCCATTCAGCAAGTAGAATCTCTGCATCATCCTCTTGAAATGTCTTTCTAGACCTTTAATTCTAAGAGAACAACATTTCATCTGAAATAATTCTTGTCTGTACTTCTTGTGTATGAAATCTCCATCTCCAATAAACTCTTAGTGAAGCACACCTAGCATTCTAGAGATGGAACCAACATTGAGGAGTTGGTCTTGCCAAGATTATGATACCATTCTTTGAGTGAGCCAATCATTCTGGAACAAAATTCTTCAATGACTTTGTAGGGATCAACATCAGTAGGCAATAACTTTGTATCAATCCATGCCCCAAATTCTAAAAGTCTTGTTTTCCACTGAGTTGGAGGAATATCATTAAGTGTAAACTAGGGTCCACCATAGCTAGTGGATTTTTTGCTTTGATTTCGACTGGTAATACCTTTTGTTTCTGACTCAGGGGGATCATACCATGACTCAACTCTTGATTCTGTCATTCTGGCAATCAGTATGCCAGTAACATCAGCAAATGCAACTTCAAAGCAGTCTGATGTAGCATCAAATTGGTTTTCTTTAGTGGTTGATTCTGGTTCAGCTGTATTGGAGGAGTTGGTTTCATATGACTGATTGTCTATTAGTTTAGGTTCAAGGGTTTTAGGTTCTAAGGAAGATTCAGATAATTTAGATGAACTCTCAAAACTTTGAGTATCATCTTCAGATGAGTTTGATTCATTTGTGTCTTGTGGTTCAGCTTGGGTTAAGGCTAGTTGGTCTTTAATATTTTCTGTTTCAAAAGAAAAGGTTCTTTTTGATGGATTTGGGTTCTCTATGGGTTCAGTGGAAATTGGTGATTGTGAATGAGGGGTTTCCATTCTAGTTCTAGAAGAATATTTTCTAGAAGAATATGGTTGTTTACCTCTTTCTCTGCTTTCTCTACGGGTTTTATGGTCATAAGATTGTGAAGTTGGGAAAGTCCAAGGTCTAGGAGGATGTGGATTTGTCTAGAATTCATATGGTTTCTGGAAAGGAGAATAATAAGTCGGTAATGGTGGTGGCAAAAAAGGATTGTAACTTTCTACTGTTTCTGACTTTTGTTGAGCTTTGATCTTTTGCTCAATGATTCTTTCTAGATCTTGAATTTCTGCCTTTAATCTTCTTACTTCGTTTCTGTCTCTTAAGCTAGCTTTTGGAGTAAAGCCTAATTTTCTGACTTCTTCTTCAAGTTGAGCTATCATCTTTACAGTCTGTTTGTAGTACTTTCTCATTTTTTCTGAGAGATGCTACAGACGATCTTCAGTAGCATCCGTTTGAGTAAAAATTCTATCTATTCTGGCATCAAGCCTTTTCAGAATAGAATTATGAGCTTGAGTATTCTTAGTCTTCCAGTTCAGTACTTCTTCAGCTTGGCTTAAAGGTTTGAGTTTCCCATCTGGGAGAACCTCTCCTTGGTTGAGAGTAGGTTTGGTGATAACCTTGGTGACTGGGTTGGTTTGCCATTCTAAGGGTGAAAAATCAACACTTCAAAACATCTTACAAGGTATTGGCTGAGAAATAGGTAATGGTTCAGGTTGACATTTGGGAAAAGTATCTTTTGGTGACCAGGTAACAAGGTTTGGGTCATTTGGTGGTTTAAGTGGTTCAGGAGGAAGCAATCATTCTTATCTAAGAATTTCTAAACCTCTCTTATAAATCCAAAGAGGCTTAAGTTTCTTTTGAGCTTTAAAACCAATCCATGGTCCATTGTTTGGGTTAGATCTCCTTTGAGGAGGTGGAGGAGGCCTACATTGCCTACATCTTCTTATATCTTATACTTCATCCTCATCCTCATCTTCATCACTGGTATCCCTAGAGTGCATCCAGCAATCACACTCAGGATCACACATATTAGGATCAGTATCCTATATAAAATGACCATTAATACAATCAATGAAAATGGGAGATCTATCTAGCAAGATATGATAAATAGGAATCTATTCTTCAGTATAATATGGAGAAATCATTAGTGATTGGAAAATAGGAAGAGTTGAACTGCTAGCAACTGCATCAAGTCTTTTAAAAATTGTTTTGATCGTTCCATCTACAGATCTTCTAAAACTTTCTTCATGAGACTGAATAGGTTTGCCGGTCTTATGAATCTTTTCATAATTAGTCACCCATTCTACCAGAATCAATTTCGTCAATTCTTCACAAGATATCTTTATCGGAATATGGATAATTGAAGGAGTATCTTCTGGATTCTTTGCAACCACAAACAAAACATCATCGTGACTATTTGACAGTTGTGGAAGATCAACAACATGATCTTGAAGTCTATATATCATCTGATGATGAAGAGTAGCTGCATACGCCTCAGAAACTTAATCAACACTTGTTAACTATATCAGCACCTTGAGTATTTTGGACAGAGTTCTATCCTTTAAGCTAACATTATAATTAGGGAAGATGGTCAATAGTATACTTCCTACATAGAGTGTTGTAAGCACAATGCCTATGACAATATTCTCATAATGAATGAAACTTGAGTTCAATAAAACAACACGAGTGGAAGACTTTTTCTTCCATGAAATGAAAGGATTTTGTCTCCAATAAGTAATCAACTATGTCGGAATATCCAGATTTACATTTTGTTTTTTTGAACATTTAAGAAGCGGCACGAGATAATCACGTCTGATTAATATTATAGTGCAACGATCCACTGTACTAAATTAATATTATATTTGAAAAAATATGCCTCAATTTTTTTATTGGAAATTATAAATTATAATTTTAAAATAATAAATTCTTTTTAAAAAAGAGTATAAAACACGGGCCAGAGAGAAAAGACAAGGGAGAAGGGAAGGAAGGAAGATTTGGAGGGAAAAGAGGAGTGGAGATGCCGGTGGCGAAACCAGAAAGGTGTGATGGAAGGGTGATTGCTCACGTTGATTTGGATTGCTTCTACGTTCAAGGTTCCATTCTCTCTTCCTTTTTTTGTCTCTTTCTCTTAGGGTTCCACAATCACTCTTAAGTCTTTAAGCGCCAATTCAATTCAATTCAAGGGAACATCTATTTCAATTTCAATTTCAAATCGCCAATTATATGATGTTTTCTTGCTGTGTAGTGGAACAGAGAAAGCAGCCAAATTTAAGGGGGTTGCCTAGCGCAGTCATACAGTACAACTCATATAAAGGTGGCGCATTGATTGCTGTTAGCTATGAGGCTCGCAACTTTGGAGTCAAACGGTAATCATTCTCTTGTGGTTATTTGGTCTCACTTTCACATTAACTATTAATTTTTAAAAGAAAAAAAAAATGTTAATGTTTTTCAGTTCAATGCGGGGTGATGAAGCAAAGGAGACATGCCCGCAAATTCAACTGGTACAAGTTCCTGTTGCACGTGGTAAAGCCGATCTCAACTCATACAGGAATGCAGGTTCAGAGGTATATTATGGGATTGAGACATACACTGCAATTTAATCACTTCCTAAATGTGTTATTTCGTTTAGAGTTATTCACTTCTGTTGATTCATTTACGGTGAGTTCCTGGTTTTCCAGGTTGTTTCGGTTCTTGCTCAGAAGGGTCGTTGTGAGAGGGCGTCGATCGATGAGGTATATCTTGACCTCACTGATGCCGCTGAAACTATGTTAATGGAAACTCCTACGGAAAACATGCAAGATTTTGAGGAGGAAGTTCTCAAGTCACATGTTTTGGGGCTTGAAAGTAAGGTCAGAGGCTATGCTTTGAGATCTTGCATTTTTTTGGGATCACTCTATTAATCTCAAGATAGAAAATACCGTTATTTTCTTGTATATTTTGGTAACTGGTTGAGTCTGAATTTTAATGTGCATATAGCTAATACAATGTTACAATATAGCATACGAAATAACAATTTGATAAACATGCAAGTTATGTTATAATAGCTATATTAGAAAATTCATTATCATTACTTTTCATATAAGTATTATATGTTTATGAGAAATAATAAAATTTAATTAAGTATGACTTTAAACTTCATGATTAGAGACTTAGAGTCCATTGTGAGTCTTTTTGATCCACTGGTAAGGCATAATGGTAGAGAATGATGACTCGCTGGTTTATTGGTTTACCATTCAAACTGGTCAGTCCAGTCTAGTTCTCAGGACTAGGCTTTTTGCTGTAATGTTGTAATACACTTCATTAGCTTGCCACACCTTTAATTTCTCTTTTCAAATATAATTATGTTAGCCTACAAGCATGAGAGGATGTGATAGTACTGCAATTGGTTTTGTATTCAGGATGGAAGCGATGCCAAAGAAGAAATTAGGAAGTGGCTTTGTAGAAGTGATGCTGGTTACCAAGATAAGCTATTAGCTTGTGGAGCCTTGATCGTTGCTGACCTCAGGATGCAGGTGTTGAATGAGACAGAATTCACATGCTCTGCTGGTATTGCTCATAATAAGGTAAAAGGTAGCCTTGGTGGTGTTTATATATCTACTAATTTTTCCAAATTTATGACAACTTTCTATTTAAGGGAATGTCCTTGATGTTTGAAATGGCTATTAAGTCACGTCTGTTGCTTTACACAGATGCTGGCTAAACTTGCTAGTGCTATGAACAAACCTGCACAACAAACGGTTGTGCCACACTCATCTGTTGAAGGATTGCTTGAGTCTTTGCCAATAAAGAAAATGTAATGTTATTAATTAAAATTTGTTGTCATCTATTTCACTCAAATTTAAATTTTATGCTATACTATGTTGAGTTTACATTCTTTTGAAGTTTGTGAAGATATCATATGGCTGTTTTTTGTGCAACTCTTCTAACTGTTTCGAATATCATGGTTATTTAGATTATAAAGTATGATGTTTTAGAAAACTTGGATTTCAGGAAACAGCTGGGAGGAAAGCTGGGGAGTTCCTTACAAAGTGATCTTGGTGTCAACACCGTTGGTGATCTGCTTCAGTTTTCAGAGGAGAGGCTACAACAACGTTATGGGATCAACACTGGGTATCTGTCTTGTAAAACGGTGTTATATATATACTACCAAAATATAATTTGGCTATGTCGTTACTGATTTCTATTTGGTGATGTCATATGTTAAATAGCAATTTTTGAGTCACTCACTAATCACATGCATGCCATTACCTTTATACCTTAACTTGGATGACTGGATTATTTTGAATCAAATCTCTTAAATACGCATGCATGTGAATTCTTGGTTTCAAATGATTAAAATTTTTATAGCTCCCCTTGTGATTTTGTTACTAATGGCTATCCATTTTTCTGTCTTCATAGCAATCTGTTGGTATTCTATCTACCCCTGATTCTAGCCTTTACAGCATTGCAGTTCATGGTTGTGGAATATTGCAAGAGGAATCAGTGGGGAAGAAGTTGAGGGGCGATTACTTCCCAAGAGCCATGGTTCTGGCAAGACATTTCCTGGGCCTCAGGCTTTGAAGACACTTGCTTCTGTACGAATTCTCATCTGAGCTGATGATAACTCCTAGCACTTCATTTTGGGTGATGCTGCTGACAGCAGCACTGTATTACCGAGCAAAAATACTGTCATTTTATTTCCTAGTGCTTCGTGGGTCAGATATTTTTATTGCTCCCAGAAATATGTTTTATGTTTTATTTTAGAGTTTCTGTTGCTGGCATTTATAGGAACGTGATTTAATATTCCTTTTATTATTTTTTTTCAGTTGCACAAGCAAGTCCATATCATGACATCTCTTTTTGTGATTATTTATTTTTCTTCAGGTTCAGCACTGGCTTAATCAACTGTGTGAAGAGCTAAATGAACGACTTCACACTGACTTGGATCAAAACAAACGGATTGCACACACACTGACCCTGCATGCTAGAGCATATAAGGTTCTGTGACTGATCTGTGCATAATTCTCTTTGCTCAGACAAATTTATACATTTTCACTATCTCTGATTGTTAATTTTTCTTTCATCCTCTTCATCAGTGGTTTTATTCTACATCTATTTTATTTCAGTTTTTTTCTTGCAGACAGGGGTTTCAGATTCACATAGAAAGTTCCCTTCTAAATCTTGTCCTTTAAGATATGGGACTAGAAAGATTCAAGAGGATGCCTTAATTCTATTTCAAGCTGGATTACGTGATTTCTTGGGGTTTTACAACTGTAAGATTAATAATGGCATCGAACATAGCAACTGGGGAATAACATCACTTTCTGTAACTGCGAGTAAGATTGTCCCCATACCATCTGTAAGTTTGAACTGCTTGGATTACTAACTTTTGGTTATGATCTGGGTTCATCTTGTGGCTCCTGATATAGGATCACCTTAAAACAGTGAGGGATATCACTAGCATTTGAAATGAAATAACCTGCAATTATTATAGCATGTGGTATATTGTTACTATCAGTGTTTTATATTTCTAAACTCTGTGTTCATGTTTGGTACTTTGGTTTATGCTTGTCAACACGAGCCTTAAAATTAAATTTTTTTCTTTTTTTTCTTATTGGGTGGTCCTAAGCAAGTGATGTCATTTAGGGTCACATAATGATATTTAAAAATTATATCTTAAACTGCATTTGTGTCTAGGGGACACATTCAATTGCTAAATACTTTGGTGGGCGATTTCAATTTGGTTCTTCATCAAATCAATCATTAGATAATGTCATTGTCGAAGCTGCACCATCATCACCTTCAGGTTTTCCATCATCTCATTGGTTGAATTAATTAAACTATTCGTTCTCATATATTTCGCTTTAATTTGATGGAGGCTATATGCTTAAGCAGGTAGTGAAAATTGTTCGGGATTGATTCCCTATGATATGCAGCTCGAATATCTTGAAGAAGACACAGGAATTGAACATGCAAGGGCTTGTTTAGATCAACAGGTATATCAAAGCAAGTATATGTCCTGGTCAGGTTTCATGTAAAGATCTAATTTGATTGCACATATAGAAAAATATTTTTACAATTATTCACAAAAGTTATTCATCAGAATATTTTTATGATGGCAAATTTTAGATGACTACAAGGTGAATAGATTTTGGAAGGTTTTAGTGGCTAATTTGGGATCTGGTAGAAGTATTTCACTTGACAGCAGATATACATACATCCTTTTATGATTATAAATGTAATTTATTTACAATATCTTCTGATATGAAAACTTAAATTTCTTAAGAAAGATATTTTGCTGATTGGTATTCTATCAGATTTGAATATTGATTTCTCATTTTAATGTGTTTCTTTCATGGTTATGCACTAAGTGTAGTATTCTGTAGTGTTAATGCAAATTTTAATGGATTTTGCAAGGAAACTTGTATATTTGCAGAGAATATAGCTCTTACTTCCTTTAAGAATGATATGAATTTATAATAGGGTCCCACAGCTATCAAGTTGAGGGCTTAGAGCTCCAAAATAAACTTGCTTGTGGGAAAAATTGTTAACTTTGTAAATAAATTCAACCATTAGAGTTTGCTAGGTATTCTATCTGAGTGTTGATGGAACCAGAAAATTACAGCACTGATTTTATTAACAATGAAGCCATAGCCTCTTTTTACAAACACTAATACCAGAAAAATACACCAAAAGACCTCAACTCACCCTCAAAGCCAACATCCCCAGGCTTCAAGAGATCCCCAAATTCCCCACTTAACCAATACTGAATTCATGCCTACCTCACTTCCCACATTTCCCCTCTTATCCTATCTCCTAAGAATATTCTAGAAGAATTCCTAACTAACTCACTAGCTAATTCACTCACTTTCAGGCCCATCAAGTGTGAAGGTAATATTCTACATGTGCGTACACCAGAGTGCAAACCCACGGTTTTGCTTCTCTATATGCGAATGGTTCTTAGCAGAAAACAGGCCCAATAATTGGATTTCTCTTTGTGCAGGATCCATTTTGCAATTTATCCCGGAAAGTAGATGGCTTGACTGAAGAGTCCTCCATCATATCACCCCCAGGTACTGTGTCATACTGGTTTTAGCTCATCATTCTCCTCTCTCTCTTCGTTTCCTTCTGGGATTATGATCAAGGTGGTTTTTTAATTCAGGAAGTGAAGACATAATGACAGAGAGTGAGCCATGTAGAGATTTTCTTGCTAAAGAACCAATGCTTGTTTCCAATACATCCCGTTTGAAAGCAGTTGAGAAGAAAAAAACAGCGGGAAAGAAGCTTCAAGTATGCTTTGCCACACTATTTTAACTGTTCCTTTTTCTAGTTTACCATGTCTGTGTCTAAGTGCAATCATGAGCATAAAAACCTTCAAACTGGTTATAATCCTGCAAAGCAAGGATCTAGGATGGGTAGTGTGCTAATCTGAATACTGCTTCTTGACCAAGAGCCCAAGACTATTTGTCTTTGCTCCAATCATACCTCTGGAAACCAAACCGTAACAGAATTTAAACCATTTATTTCGATCAAAAACCAGAAAACTGGTCTTAGACCAGTTGTCCGCCCAGTACTTGTTTGCAAGGTCAGATGGTTCAAACTTTTTTTGAAAATTTTTTTTTCAGCTAATGCCACAACTGACCTAGTTATGAAGACATATTTTTCAAAAAAGAAATAGACTGTGACCCACTAGCCAACTATTGTGCTGGTCCAAATAAGCCAACATCCACATTTATGCACACGGCACAAGGAACCTTAGTTAGATGCAGTTCTACTACGGTTGAATCATTAAACCTTGATTCAGTCTGATAAAACTGGATCATAAAATACCAAGGAAAAAGACACACAAGGAACTTTTTGGCCCAGAGAAACTCTGGATTTTCTGATTAAATATTGATGAAACAGGGAAACAGTACAATGGAAAATTAAAGAAAAACAAGTACAGAAAATGGCTAACTCCAATGATGTCTGCAATGGCAGAAAAAGAAAGATATCAGTGATGATAGTACTTTCGAGAGGTGCTCCTCTCTCCCAAATCCAGTCCACCCCTTTCTTCATGCTCACCCTCCTTTTAACTTCTCTCAATCGACTCCGTCATCCATGCTAGCCTTGGCCCTTCTCATAGAATTCCCTTCCAACAACTCTTATATTCGCCTTTAGTGCTTAGTCACCCTTCCTTTATAATCCCCTGTAAAGCTTTCTAGAGTACACTAAGTTGTCCAGTGTTCAGTAAGTTGTCCAGTGTTCAGAACCTTGGGTCCAATAATGACCCTATTTGGATGTTCTAATTCATAATATTACTTTAGAAGCCTCAGAAATGAAAATAATGGTAGTGTCGTATCAGCCATTCAACTTCTAGGTTCTCCCTTAATAAAAGGAATATTAAATTCCGGTGACTTTTTTGATATGGAGCTTCAGCCTTGAATCTAATTCATTTTACAGTATAAGAAATTTCTTTTGGCAGGGGAATTGTTCAATTGTAAATTTCTTCAATAATTACCGTAATTCCCAGTCTTCATTGGAGCAGAAGAATGTTATAAACGTCCACGGTGTTAAAATATCATCATCACTCGGTAATTTTCTATTCCCTTTCCTTTGATTATTTTTATGATATCCCATCTCTGTTTCTCATTTCTAATGTCATCAATACTGCAGGATCCCCGTCTGCCAGTGATAGTAATTTCACTTGTAATCAAGTTGAGCTGCCAGCTGAGAATTCTCATGAAGAGATTGATACAAACAACAGTGGATATAGCAGAGCTAATATGCCACAAGGAAGGCAAGCTTGGAGTTATAACATTGATGAGATTGACCCCTCAATCATTGATGAATTACCCCCAGAAATCCAGGATGAGTTTCGAGCCTGGCTTAGGCCTTATAAGCGGACTAATGTGGTTAAACGAGGTTCTAGTATTACTCATTACTTCTTACCTGACAAAAAGTAGATAAAATGATTATTGACTTTGGCGTGCTGTACATATTGTATGATATTTTAGAAATGTGCTGCTGATTTGTGATTGTCTACCTAGTTGAGATTTTTATGTTATCAACGTGAGGAACCATCTCGTTATATATTATGCTCCTTGTAAGGTTATGTAAATATGCGTGCTTGTATTCTTTCCTACAGAATTCAACATAGATTTTCTACTTTTCTCTTTTTGGGTTGCTCTGGACGATTTCTTATATAATTTATGTTTTTAAAATACTAAAAACACAATTGAATGTTATATTTCTATAATTTATGTTTTTAGTTTTTCATGTGAAGTTCGATCTTCATTAACAAATAGAATCCGGCAGCAAAAGTTGGAAATTTATTGTGATCAGATTTTGAGGCTGATTACAGAGCTTGCCATGGCACGTTTTCTAGGGACTAATCTACAATTCCTTGCTCGGAACATATATATGTATGGACCTTTTGTGCTTAATAATAACCACCGATAACAAATCCTTCCTGGTCCAGGAGGATGATTACAAAGTTGGTTTATGAGTTTTTGTAATTCTATATAGGAAAATCAATTCTTATGTTGCATAAGATGGATCTCTTATGTTACTTTCCTTTCGAAAAAATGTGCCTCTTTTTTTTCTTTTTTCTAAAAGTTAGTAAGGTCCATTTTATTTGTCTCTTAACATGAGAAAACTTTTTTCATACTACATGAGAGAAGTAATCCCCTCTATATATTACACTACCAACTTGAATGACTGATTCCAGTGCTTTGAGTTCAGTTTGGGAGTTTAAGGAAAACTTGGTTAAAGCTAAATTATGCTGAAGAACTAAACTAGGACGAACACGGAATGAATTCTCTTATGTTAAAAAATTTATATAATATGATCATGTGGAGAATTATAACTATATAAAAGTAAATCAACGATGATAAAGAAAGAGAAAAAATTTATATTAAAGTAGATAGTTACAAAATTAGTACAATTGATTTATTTTTGTATGGTTGTGATTTTTTAATATACTATGTCATGTTTAATTTTTCTGAGTACAGATTGTTTAAATAAAGAAACTAATTTTAATGCAGAAAAAAAAAAAACGAAAGGTCCTAAAGCCTTTCATATTGATAATTTGAGTTGGCATTACAAGCTTAGAGTCAAAAGTTTACTTATATATTAGTAATTTCATTCATGCATTAAACAAGGTATTTCATATTTAATATTTATTATTGGAATTAGTATTTATCCTTTTAAAAGATATATAATTGTATCATTTTAGTCAAAGTTATTGTATTTTATAGTAAGAGAAACAAAAATCACAGTAGGAGAAACAATTTTTTTCCCCTTTATTATTTATTAAAAATAATTTTGCGATAAATAATTAATTATGTGCTGTCTTTTTTACTTCTTATCGACACTTACCTTAATATCATTCTCCTTTTCAATCTTGTTATTTTATTTTAATATTAAGATGATATTATTTACCGTTTAATATATATTTATCAACAACCAGTATTTCTTGATTAATTTTTTTCTTATGGACACTTACACCGTATTGTGGTTACCTTGATTAAGATTCTATTTTTCCTCTTAAAAATGAATACTGTTATTTTCTTTTAAAATAAGCAAGTATTTAAAAATATTATTAAATGCCTCTCATTTACTATCGCCATTATATGATTAAATTTTAATCTTATCTGAACTAATTAGAGTATGTAAGTGAAGATATGTGTCCCGTAAGGGTGAAGTATTTTGATTTAACAAAGACAAGAGAGACAATGATACAGACCAAAATCTTTAGAGTTACTGTACTAGTCTCAGGTTAGTTGAGAGTGAATGAGAGAGGTGATTTTGATCTCGATTATGGTTTGAAGAATGATTTTAGTAGAGTAATAATAAAGGTAAGCGATGGAGAAGATAAAGAAATAAGGAGACGAAGTGTCCTTTATACAAGGTGTTGGAGATTCTAAGTGCAAAAAATATGATGTCATAACCATTTTCAGCCATATGAGCCCCACTAGGTGTAAGGCTTTGTGACCCATGACATATAAAAAGTCATGTATGCATGGGTGTCATAAGGGGACACATTTACATAGGAGTCTAAGTGATGGTGGCCTTCCCAGGCCGGCTAGGCAAGATCATCCGGCGAAGATTATCAATACTCACATTTTGTCTCTTTTAATTTCATTATATCATTATTTGCTAAACAAACATTTAGTTAATAATAATAGTAACGAAGGTTGGTTCCAAATTATAAATATGTTAAAATTTGAATTTTTAGAGAGTTAAAAGAGAATTTTTTTTTAAGGAGGAACCGATTGGGAAACTAAAAGAAGGATTTTTTTTTTTTAATCTTAAGTTACAGAGGAAGCATGAGAGGATTTTCCTTGGGCCAAATAAACATTTGGGCTAGGCCCAGGAGTTACCCGTTTTTAGACTAGCTTACTTACAAGCTCCGTCTATAAGTTTTGTATTGTGAGGTGCTTCGCCACAGCTTGAATAGAATGCACATAAACTGTTCGAAGAAACTCCCCAACGGTCCATCTTTTTCCCCATCTATCTTTACAACGTCCAAACATTTTTGTTTCATCTTTTTTCAAGCTTCAGTAACTGGTCCTTGTAGCAGTGGGCATCATGGAGCATAATACACCATTTCAAAGTTTTCTTCAGATTCTTCCCCCTGTTGAATTTGCCTGCGTCTATGGTTCATCTCTTCATCCAAACAACCACGACAAGGTCCCCTTTTGTTTCATTCCCATAAATTTTGATTGCATATTTCTTCTCTACTCCATTGTGGGCTTCTTCTTTTTTAATTGTTATTTTGATATTTTGTTCTCAGTTCTGTGTTTTTGGCTTTCTAGACAACCATGACAGATTATATTATTGGTGTGTCTGACCCCAAGCAGTGGCATTCTGAGGTACTGATCAATGTTATGATATATTATGCACTTGTGTTGTGTTATTAGTTGCATAACATTTGAATGCCTCACTGATATTTTTGTTTTTATTTTTATTTTTTTTCTTTTTCTTTTTCTTGCAATGTTAACAATCAAGAATCTGAAATTGAACAAGCATCACTATGCGTCATGGATGGCGCATCTTGGTGGAGAGAGGCTGGTACTTCCTCTGAATTTTGTTATTTTTTTTATTTTTATTGTCTCTCATAGTCATATCTGACTTGGGTTTTATTAGATGATGATGATTTCTGATGCTGTGTCTTGATGCAACATGTAAGATTACTGGTGTTGCAGATAAAATTGGCGTGGGAGTACATTTCAACCCTTTTGCTTCTTGGAATGGAAAGGTATTAACAGCTTTATGACTTAGTAGTAGTGTGGTGTGGTGTGGTGTGTGAATCAGGCCCTTTGTTCAATTTCGGCAAACTCACCTTCTAATAGCATTTAATTGAGAATGCTGGCTTATTTTTAGTTGTCTGTAACAGTTTTTTTTTTTGGCCGATTTGTTAAATGAAGATTACTTTTTTATTTTTTATGACGAGTCCCTAATGTATAAGTAAATTTATGCAGATGTTCAAGTATGGGGTTGTTCGAATGCATGACTTACTTCAAGATGTAAAACATTGGGAGAAATTCTACTTGTGTGGTCGTTTACAGAAACCAGTATGTTAGCCTTTTTTTTCTGTTCCGTGAAATCATTTTATTCTTGATTCGTGGTTTTTGGACCACTAGTGTATAACCTCTAAATTGTTTAACCAATAGAAGGATAAACACGAATCTCACCAAAAATAAAAAATAAAAAAAGAAGAAGATGAAGACGGAATGAACAAATAAGTAATGAATGATGCTAGCTGCCTGTAATGATTCTTTTTACTGTCTGGAGTGCCAAAAGATTTTTTTTAACCGAAATATGTTTGTTTCCCAACTGTACATATGTATACCATAATGATACTAGGGTAACCTCACCATTCTTGTGTCTCCTCTGTGCATACAGCTTAGGTAGCCTGTTGTGAGGTGAACCTGACATATCTGTAGTATACTTGTCCTGTTTCCTTAGCTCTAAGCATTGTGTCTTGAAGATTCTTAATTTTATCATATCAAATAATCCCTGAATAAAAAAACTGTAAATATTTTATTTTTGGCATCTGTGCTAATTTATATTTTCCCATGTTTAACTAAGAAGATTTAAGATTATAATAACTACTCTTAAGCATTGTGTGGTGGGTCCAATTTCATGTAGCTCTAGTGCAGTGTTATATGGTACCCTCAAATTCCCTATGTTTGGGAACATTTGTGCCCGAAGATCGTTGAAGCAGCATCCCAAAGTTTAGTCAAGTATCCACCTTTTATTCGCAGACTAGTGTCAACATCCTTTGACATTGTACTAACAGTTAAGGAAATTCCATATGCTGAGGATATCCAGTGATAAAGAGAGGAAAAAAAAGGGTGAACCCCAATGCAAAAGGTTTCCCAACCTTGCAAAGAGAGAGGGAAAAAAAAGAAATGAAGTACAGAGAAGAGGAAGGAGAGGGAGGCAGCTGCTCGGGAGTAAAGGGGGATAGAGGGTTAGAAAAAAAACAAAACCCTGGTTCTCAGCATCCTTAACATAGCAAAAATAATAAAATAAAATAAATTATAGGCCGTGGTTAGTTTTCTAAAATGTGCTAATGGGCCTAAACAATTATTGGAAGTTTATGCATGGTGATCCAATTCTATGTTAATTTTGATCCTAAATAGCGAAGTATTTAAGTCTGCCCCTAGTATTGCATATTGAGCAGTGTTTTAAAACTCGGCTCGGACATCGACTCAGTCAAGATACTGGGTCAATGGTTCAACTGGATTTCAAAATAATATATAATAAATATTAAATTATGAACATTATGTCCAACAAATATAAGTGGTCTAGTGGTAAGCCTTCCGATCCTCAAACAAGGGGACTTAAGTTCGAATCCCGTTGCTTGCAAAATAATATATATATTTTATACAATTTAATATAAAACCGGTTCAACACCAGTTGAACCCGGTTTTGGTACCGGTTCGCGGGTCATGACCGGTTCACCGGGTTGATACCGGTTCGACTACATGACCAATTCAATGCCCAGCTCAAACTGGTGAGGGCACTGGGTCATCGAAACCCGGGTCGGTCCAAGCCGGATTTTAAAACATTAGTATTGAGAAAAGTAACACTAGTATTGAGAAAAGTCACGTGCTGCATACTCGTATACGTACCAAACCCTACGGTGTTCCATGTATGCTCTAGTTCTTAGTAAATTCTTATATGAATTCGTTTTAAATTTTATGTCCCATATGTATACCGTTGTTTGCCTGTCTCTAATTTTCCTGATAATTTGGAATTTGGATCCATAACTGAGGGTTTTTTTTTTTTTTTTTTTTCTGTTCTGTTTTTGGGTTCATTTCATGTAGGTTCATATTGTTGTTGATAATTTGAACATTAACACCACCAATTCTGTTAACTTGAGAGCTGCAATGTCAGCTGCTCTTCTCCTGCTTCCATCAGAATTCACAGAGGTATTTTTCTTTCTTATTAAATTAATGATTTTGGAAATTGGAACAACTGAAGTGATTCAACCATACCCTTGCAGGAAGATCTGTATGCCAAAGTATGTAGTCTCTCATATATGGGTGATGTACGAATGCTATTTGCCGAGGATAAAAACAAGGTAGACCTTGATTGCAACTAACGTAGGTTATGGTATGGAAATATTATTAAATTTCAATACCATCCCATGGAAATATGTCAGTTTGGTCACAAATTTTGATTTACTCTATAGACATTCCAGCCTTTCTGAGTTTGAGTTATCTCTTTTATAGTTATTTTTTCCATTTTTCTTATAGTGAAGATGTGAAACATTGGATAGTTGTCATGTCAGTGATATGAACCTGCCCATGCTTGAATTTCTGGTTAACTGACTGGATTTTCACTTCATTTGATGAGAATTATCTGCTGAAATTGGTGAAATATTTGCTGCATATACTCCTTTCTTCCTTGTATTGCTTTTAACGTCTTAGGAAAGGTAGCACACCTGTTGGAAAACTGTTTCTGTTTGTGGCATCTTCTTTCTGAAGGAAGCCAGATTGATCATATATGGATCCTATTTGTCTAATGGTTTCACTGTGGTTCCTTTGTTCACAATCTTTCCAGGTGAAGAAGATTGTAACTGGACAATTTGATCTATTCCACTCGATGTATAAGCCATTTCTTGAAGAATATGAGGCTAAGAAGTTGTTGAGACTTTCATCAACCGCCAGTCACCAAATACAAGTTTCTCAGGTCTTTATTATTCAGTTTTGATTTTTTTGGGAGAATCAGAATTTAGGATATCTTTACCATCATATTTCCAATTTTGGATGATTAACTAAAAAAGTGGTTATCAACATTAAAATATAGTGAATATATTGATTTGAATCGCTATCCTTTTGATTAAGTCATTCTAGATTGGAAATATATTCCCATATATCCTAAATAGTAATTCTCCCATTTTTTAATATTTGAAGGAATTTAGCTTTGTTGTGCCTCAAACTCTATGAGGAAGTATTAACCCATGAAATATTCCAAACAAACTTGTAATTCCTTTATTTATTATATCTTGAATTTTTCACTGGTTTGAGTATTTTTTGAGGCTCAAATACCATTGGTGCAACTATGTCTTCAAAAACCAATTTGATTATTACATTAAAAGCTAAATGATCATATTGAACTGCCAATTACAAAATACACGTTTCAGATCTTTAGATATCAGTAATTAAGTTGTGTTTTAAAGAGAGATAAATGTATTTATATTTTTTTTATATTAATAAATACATGCTCTTTAACTTAATGAACACCATGAAGTGTAACCTATGAGATGTGACATATGAACTTGTGATTCCTTCTATTTATGTCCATCTTATTATTTAATGCCACTCGCTGTTGTCATGAGGATGCAATTTGTTAATTTTTTCTTTCTTTCTTTAGTGTTCGTTAAGGAGAAAATATAAGCAATATTTTTCTGCTATTTTGTGCTTTTCATCTCCTTCTAGATATTTTAATTTTCACCTTTGGTTGCTATTCTATTGTTGATGGCATTCTTAAGGTTTTATATTTTGTGGATGCATCATAGATTTTTTGCTGTTCTTGAAAAAGATTATTTCTTTTTATATATATATGGGATCGGTGTTTTTCCTTCTAAAAGATATAAAATTGTGTCATTTTAAGTGAGAGAAAGAGATACACAATGGAAATCATGGGGGGAGAAAGTGAGTTTTTTTTTTTTTTTTTTTAATTTATTTAAATTAAAAAAAACTAGTTTTAACTAAAATAACCATCCTTTAAAAGGACAAACATTTTCCATATATATATGTATATATTGTCTGTGTGTGTGTGTGTGTCCATCTCATTTATTGATAATGAATGGTACTCTGGGTCATTTATTTTGTACTGCTTAATGGAAAAGTTTCCTTTTAATGTTTAATACGTAGGAAATTTGGTAGAGGCAAATACCTAGCTGAAGCTGGCAAGTTGGTATTTGATATAATGTTGCATTTTAGGACTTGACAGACCTAGTAAAGAAACTTCTTTTACTTTTTAAAACAGGATTGTGACTTATCAGTTGCTTGCTCTCTAGTTTCTGCTCTTCCTCCATCAATCAGAAGCCAGATAAGCATGAAGCAAGGAGAGAAAATGAATTTAAGAGAAACTGGTATGCTTATAATATGGTAAAGAATGTTTCTGAATTGTTGCTTCAGTTCCTAAAATTCTTGAAGTCCAAATGGATGGGGGGGATAGTAAAAGAAACTCTCTCTTTTTATTTTTTTGCTGACAAGTATAAAGGGAGTGGCATTATCAGTTAACTGAAATTGATTAAGTTTCTTAGTTCTTTTAAATCTCTAAATGGTACTTGATGGCAGTGAGATTGTACCTCTGAATAGGGATGTATTTCATATTGAGAAAAAAGTACCGCGATTTCAGGTAGAATTGTACATGACATTAACATCAACTCAAGAGAAGCAGCAGCAAATTGCTTGCAGAGAATTCTGAGAAGAAGAGTTATGGTTTCCAGTGCAAGGCAGGCCATATCTGGCCTGCTTGCTGTTGGTGGGGTAAATGCTACTAGGTATCTCTCTAGGAAAGTTAGCAAAGCCTGGAAGTCGTGGATATGATATTTTCCCTATTGACGTAGACTAAATTTTGTGACAATTTTCATTTTTCTTCTCCCACCCATCCCCTTTCCTCCTCTTTTTATCCCGTTATCTTGGAGGTAAAATACCGACCTTAACTAGGTTGGGATAAAGATACTGATCATGATCTTGGAGGTAACTTTTTCCCTTAAAACCCTCCCCCCTTCATGGTCAAAGGGATTTGGTCTCAGCAACGACAACAAGAGATTTTGTAACTGGATTGGCTGGCACCTCATCATTCTACTCTTGTGATGGGAGATACTTGCCTACAAGTGTCGACATGGATTTTGATTTGCCAATACATTTTGTAGTTAAATTTACCAGTACTTTGGGGATGATAGTGTATTCCTTGGTAGAACTAGATTTTTGGCAAAGGGAATAGCTTGTGGAATAGCTAGTTTGAATTCACATTTATAGACCCATTTGTTTCTTCTTATGTTCCATTTTTATTTTATTTTATTTTATTTTATTTTATTTTATTTTGTAATTTACAGTTCTTATTTTTATCTTAAGAAGTGAATTCTTTTTGGAAGAGGCCATTTTTGTGAATTTTAGTCCACTAAAAACTTAATAACATGATTTTAATACTGTATGAACTTAATCCATTCATTTCTCAAACAGAATGTTAAACTAATATGAGACACAAATGGATCCCTACGTAAGGGACACATTCCTTTAATTTTTATTTTTAGTTTTGTTTCATTTTTGGTTAGAGTATGACAGGCTAGTAGTCCCTGTACTTTTATTGCCACCAGTAGTGCAAAGGAATTGTTTTGTATTGGTTTGTGTCACATAGCACAAATGGTATGACAATAGAGTTTAATTCAAAGTTGATGCTTCAAATAGTTTAATTCCAAGGTTTTGCATGTGTAAGAGAAGCAGCTTTTTGTATTGTAACTGTTGCCCAAATTTGAATTTAAAATAGAAGAGAAAACTAGTTAAAGCTGTTTTGTTTCTTAATACTAATTCTTATAAAAATATTTTTCACGGTGTATTTTTGCTGCAGTTGAAATTCCATATCAGTATTTCCAAAAAAAAAAAAAAAAATCATATCAATAGCAAATCTCATGGAAAGGGGAAACGGCTAAAGTTTTAACTACAAGGCAGTTGAAAATATCATATAAAAATGGATATATAAAAATATATAAAAAGTCTGAATACTAGAAATAGAAAGAATATAAATAAGGAATTGAATTCAGTGAAGCAAAGTAATTACTTGTCACAACACGAAAAAGAAAAGTATGACTCAACTAACCTGTGGAGACAATCTAATGCATTCACGGCACAATGCCTGCTAAACTAAAATAGCAATAAAAAATGTAGGCATTAAAAAAGAAAAGAAAAAAAAGACAAGCCAAAAAGTGGACAAAAAGGTAGATAGCACTAACCCAAAAGAACTTGTAGTGTTAATAATAATAAGCCCCTTAAAAAATCCCTAACAATAATTTTGCATTCAGAATTGAAGGAACTATAATATGAACCAGAAAGTCATAAACTGTTGAACTTGTAAATTTCAGTATCTCTTGGGTGTCCCCACGAACTTATTACTACTACTATTATTATCACTATTATATGTTATTGTTCAATACATGTATGTCAGTATCAATTGATAGAGACCTTTGATGCCTGATCTTGACACTATCCTCCTCAGCCCTAATAGCTACTTGTATGTGGAACTGCTGCTGCATACTGACTGTCCAGAACATCAATCACCCTGTTGGCAATAGCACTTGCATAGACTGAAGAACCTTCAATTATCTGCCTCAGTGAAACAGGTTACAGTTGAATATACAAACATAAAATGTGATAATTACCCAGTTAGTTTTATGTCTAAAGAAATACCAACCTTGCTGTTGAACAAGAAACTGCAATATTCCCCAACATGTCCACCTGCAACATGGTGAAGTTCCAACTGAAGTTCATACAGAACCTTGGAGACAAACAGCAGGCAGTTAATCTTCTTCCTCTGAAAGAGTTTGATTGTAACATCATCATCAATGATCCGGACATCAACCTCACTGTCTTTGGATTTTCTCTGGAGCCATGAGGTCCTTATGCACCCATCTGGATCACCAAAAGGCTTTATGTTACAGCTCTCTGCAGCTTCATCTTCAGTTTTGTGCCTCTTGCACCTCTCCTTCCCATATCTTTTCTTCTCCACCAATAATTTGAGCTCATTGACTGTTCTAATCAGCTCTCTTATATACTCAATGGCATCACCCACCACAGAAGCTCTATCAATCTGTGTTAAACCAAACTCAACCAACCCATTAGCTTGATTCATAAAAAAAATATATAACATATTAGTTAGAAAGTTCATAGATGCAGTGTACCTTGGTGGGGTTTGGGATAAGACTCCTTAAGATTTTGTATTTTCCATTCAATTGCTCTCTTCTTTGTTTCTCAGTTGCAAAATGTTTGGTAGCTTTTCCTTCCCTTCCTTTGCCAACAGAAGCTGTGCCCCTGTTGAATTCAAGCACTCCCATGTCAAGCTGGCTCCCATCTCCCTCCATCTCATCCCCTCCACCAAAAAGAGAACCATTTCTTGAGCTGGTTGGCAAGCTGTAGCCACGGGGGAGAGACTGAAAAAGCTCTCTGAGGGCTGGAGGCTGTGGAGGCAGGTTCAAGTGAAATAGAGGATCATACAAAACTGAGGATGCACTTGTGTTGTCTGATCCTATTGGAAGGTCTCCAAGAAAACCCATGGAGTTCTGAAAATTGGGTGTTTTCTGAGTTGGGTTTGTGATGCAAATGGTGGGATTGGTGAGCAAAGATGAAGCTGAGCATCTTGGCAAGTGGAGAAGGTTTAGGAGATCTGGTGAAGGGTAAGGAGGATCCAGTAGGGAAGAGGGATTGTAACTTTGGCTGCAATTGTGTGCCTCAATTTGCTGAAATTGTTGTTCATGTGGTTGGTTTTCTTGGTGATTAGCATAGTCCATATCTTGTAATTCCTGAACACTAGGGTCCCAATTGGACTGCTGATAAGGAAAGCCATCAATGACATCTTGAACCAAATGGGCATCCATGTTGTTGTTGTTGTTGTAGTAGGAGTTTCCCATGTTCAAACCCAGATGCTGTGGATGTGGGATGTCTATAGAAGTGGCAGTGACTCCATTTTCATATGTGGAGACATCTTCTGGGTGCTGGTGGTGATAGGACAGCTCCTCCACAGAAAGCCTGAGATTCTCTTCAAGGCTATTATTATTGCTGTTTGTGGTGTTGTTGCCTGCAACCATAAGTGGTGGTGGTGATGGTTCTGGCAGAGTTTGAGGAAAGCTATCTTTTAGAGAGCTGACACCTTCTGCCATTGTGTTGGGATCAAAGCAACCAGTTTGCTCATGCATATTTGGCCTGTCTCCAGCACTCATTAGTCTTTGTCTGCAGTAGTTGACACAAATTAACAGAATCAAAATTTTGAAATAAAGAAATAGAACATACCATGTGAGTGAATACAAAAATATCACATAGGAAAATACCCTAAGAAAGGAAAAGCAAACAAAAGAAAAAGAAAGAAGGGAAAGGAAAAGACAGGAAAAAAAATGGTTAAACGCCACAAATCAACCACCAGAAGCAGCCCTTCATTTTGAACATTCACTCAATAATATATTTGAAATTTGATCATTTGAATCTTGTTTTGCTGAAGGTGGTTCTAATGAACAATTTAGAAATTTAATGCCCTTAAATCAAGGAGAAAGTAATTGCTTGTTATTGTAGTTGTAAGTTACCTACACTTTAAGGGGAAGAAAGAAAGAAAGAAAGAAGGAAAGAAAATACTAGATAATATGCAGACTAACACTTTAATATGGACAATGTGGGAGAGAGGGATTTGGAAAATTTTCCCTTTCTTTGAGTGTGATTCCAAAGAGAGAGTTTGTGGTAAGAAATGATGAGACAAGGTAGAGAGAGAGGTAGGAACGATGGTGGTACTAAAAAAGGCAAATATCTCATAAAGTGTAGTTTAATCTTTTAGGCATAGGAATTTGAAGAAACTGGGGTGGTTCAGTTACAAGCATTTCAGTCAGACTCTTCTTTCCAGGGCCCCACATGCTCAGGTTCATGAGAATTTTTTTTGTACAATTCATACGAGTAATTAAGAATAGTATTACCAAAATAACCTTACAAGATAATTTCTATGTATATATATATTTTTGGTAAACATTTCTATGTATATATTTAGGGAAAAATGTGTATCATTTTTTTTTTTTGATAACAAAAATGTGTATCATTTTAAAGGATGTAAAATTGTGTCATTTTGTTATCAAAAAAAAAAAAATTGTGTCATTTTAAGTGAGAGAAAGAGATAGATAAAAGAGGAGAGAGAGTGGACAAAAAATATAAAGGTGTGGGTCTCATCTCTTTGTGAGAATGAAAAAATATAAGTTGTGTCATTTAAAATGACAAATATTTTTCCCATATATTTATTTTCTTATGTTTCACGACCTTTTACCTTTTTTAACACATCTAATCTCTTTTAAATGTTTCAATCTACCTATAACTTTACGAGAATTGCAATTACTTCTTTTACAATTGTTTCTTATTAAAGGCAAATTATCTTTCATAATTTTGCAATCTAATATATAACTTTATAGAATCTTGATATTAATTTGAAATAAGAATTTATTAATAAAAGAAAAAAACTATAACAATCTGTTCCATCGTCTTCCTATTATGTGGTCTACTTGATATTGTGGGAGTATCCGAGTGTTTAAATTGAAAATCTGAATTAAATCTAATAATAGCCAAATCGTACATTTCCTTGAATTGATGATAAAATTTAGATACATTTTTTTTATAGTAATATAGTCCATGTACCTAGGAATTTTTCCATATTCAATGCTGTTACTCTTTTTTGTACAAAAGTTCCTTCTGCCACCCGGGCTCTCTCTAGTTTTGCAACTGCCTCCGGTTTTCTTCTTTGAGATGGACATGTACGTCTCTTTCCTAAACAATGCCCTAAACTCGTACATTTTCATGTCTCCTAAATGTTTAATGCGTTTGGGGCATGGAAAGAAAATCATTTTATATTAATATTAATGTAAGTTATACTTTTAATTTCGGCTATTGATTTCATTTATATTTAACAATTTTAATTTTTTAATGACATGAGTCAGCATACAAGTATATCAAAGTTTGAGTATATCAACATTTGAGATTGAGTATAAAATTTGTTATTCTTATACAGATGATCGTATTATATATATGTATATATATATAATATCTTAAAAAATTAAGTAAGAAACTGAATATGACAGTAATAGAAAAACATTTTTCTCACGGAACTGAATACTTAGAATTATGTTTAAATCATTTTAAATTATGTTTCGAAACTAAAATCATAGTGGTTCAAATCATTTTAAATAACTATGTTTACTATTTTAAATGGCATATCCTGGAGAAAAGAAAAAGGGTTTAATAAAAAATTAGTAGTAGTAATAGTGAAGCAATATGTAGTTGAGATATATATGCACAAGCTTGCTAGACACGAGGCATAGTCGTTCATACCGTTTAGAGAAAAGTTGCCATTGTGCTATATAGTTGAAAATTGAAATGCCTCTATATTGTCTACCAAAAATAAACATAAAAAATGCCTCTATATTCCGATGATGTTATATTCATTAATTTTAGGGAGAAGAGCATTAACTCTTAAATTTTGATTTTTTTTCTTTTATCAAATTGACACCACGAATTGTAAAGTTATCCTAATTTATAATTCAATTTTAATTATTATTTCAATAGATCCTTCTGTTAGAGGTCCATTAAAATGGTAACATCTTATACATTCATCTCATTAACGGTGGCACACTACCTATTCACGAACCCAAAAACCACTGCAACACCTACAGGCCATGGAACCGCCTAGCGCCATAGACTCAACAAGAACCCCAATTAGGGAAATTTTTTAAATACCACCGTCGATGTACATTCGGCCAATAAGAGCGCGTCACGTTAGTTTGTGTTATATCGAAAAGAGAAAAAAAAAGATATTTTTGTACTTTATATTATGTCTTATCGATAAGACATAATGTAAAATATACTGTTGCTTATAATTTTCAATACCATTGTCGTATAAAAAAAACATTCCCCAATTAGAATCTCAGACAAGTCTAGGTGTCTGTTTAATAGTGTTATTTGTTTATTCTTGAAATTATTTTATAAAATAGTCAATGAAATAAGTATTTTCAGCAAATTTTTTTTGAAAGTTAAAAAAATAAAACGCAAAATAGAAAAAATTGAAATATGTTCTTTTAATTTGATTTTAAAAACTAAAAACAGATATGATTTTTAGAATTATTTTTTATAAAACAGGCATTATCAATCAATTTTTTTTTCTAAAAATTAAAAAACCATTTTGAAAAGAAAATTCAAACATGATCTATGTTGCTTATTCTGATATTCTTTGATTTTTCTCTCTCTTGAGTTTCTCTTTTAACGCATTTAACATATTTAATGCAAAATTTGAAATATTTTATCAGACAAATATAAGTCAAGAGGATCAAAATAATACAGATTCGTCACGTCGTGAATGCAGATTCGTCCCCTGCACAAATACATCCACCTTTACACAATTTAAACGCGTATGAGATGTCTCATCGTATGATTTTAATAAAATATTTTGAATTTATATTTAGTAAGGTAAAAAATTTAAAAACTGTATTAAATAAGGCAAAAGTTTCTTTTTTTATCCTTTGCATAATGAAGAAAGTTGTATCATGGAACTTCTCATTTTTAATGAATTTTAGTTATAGATTGTTTTACCCTTGGTGTCTTCTATATTTCCATTAATTGTTCTTTGCAAGGACCTCATTCAAAAACCATTTATGAGAATCTTGTGGGGCTGCCTGGTGGCTTTGTGTTGTATGGTGGCCATTGTTGTTTGTTATTTTTAGTTTAGAATGTTTTGAAAATGTCATAAATCAAGATTTTACATAACAAATTATTCAATTGTTCAGAATATTTAATGTAGGTGGATGGATAAGATGTTGTCACGTGGCACTAATGAATTAACAAACTTTTAATGCTAGGATTTATTATCCAAACGATAATAAAAGTTTAAAGACTCATTATTACTTTAATGTTGGCAGTCTCAATTGGAAAAGGATCAAAGTTTAATTATGGAGACCTAATACTCTTTTTATTAAAATAAAATAATGAATATACAAAAATGAGAATTAAGGGTGGTAATTCTAGGGGTGTCAAAATGGGTTGACACGACACGAATTCGACACGACACGAATTTTTATTCGTGTCAAAATCTTCAACACTGACACGACACGAATTTTTTGCGGGTTGACACGACACGACACGAATAACACGCAAAATAAAGGTCAAAATAGTAATTGACAAAAAAATTTAAAAAAATGGATCGAAATTAAAAAAATTTAAAATAATAATAATAATAAATTAAAAATATAATAATTTTAAAAAAATACGGGTCGACACGAACACGAATACATCAACACGAACACGACACGAATTTTTTACGTGTCATTTTTTCAACATGAACACGATACGAATTTTTTTGCGGGTCAACCTAAACACGAATTTTTTTGCGGATCAACCCAAACACGAATTTTCATGTCGTGTCGCGGATCGACCCACGTGTCAAAACCTATATTGACACCCGAGATAATTCATTACACATCCGCTGATACAGTACGAAATTTGCGTTCACGTTCGTATAGTATCTGCAATTAAGGGCAACCATATTGCAAATTGAAAATATTTTTCTTCTATTATTTACGGGCACATATAATTTTCCCAATTACCTTTTATTTTCCACTATTTTTCCATCTTTGTTTTCTTCTCAATAGAATTATGGTCTTCAATGTCAGCACACGATCAAATATTAGCGGATCATTTCAAAAAATAAAAAATAAAAAATCAGCGGATTGATCAGTTACATAAAAATTGGTGATCAAAATATGAAGTTTTGATGGAATCCTTAGCCAGCCTTGATGCAAATATTTCTAAAATAGAGTTCAATATATACTTCACTTTTGAAGCTTGAAATGTGCTTTTCTTTCGAAATTTTTCGTTTATGGCAATTCATAAAAACCATTTGGATTCTAAAATTAGTCTATTCATTCGAAATGTAATTTTGCAAGGAACAATGATACAGCGTACGTATATATCAAATTGATTGTCGATTGCCTTTTTTTGTTGTTGTTGTTGTCCTTTTGAGAACAGTTGTTCTATTAATGTAACTAACCTCGTTGATATTACTTTTGTAAAACAATCTTAGCATAGATAGAAGGAAGATTATACTTATAATCTATTTTCTTTTACAAGATCTTACAATCATATCTTATCCGTTGATTTATGCCAATCAACGGTTATCATTTATTGCAAATTAATAATTAATTAATGAGTTTGATTTGTAAAAATAATTAATTGACGGAAATCAACAATTAGGATATGACTGTAAGAGATTGTAAAAGAAAATAGATTGTAAGTATAACTTTCCTCAATGTATACTTTGAAAAAAGTTAAAATATCAGTAGAAGAAATACAAGAAAAGGAAAAAAAGAAAGAAAAAAAAAGAAATTTATGGTTCACACAAAAGGTGATTGTAGAAGAAAGCGCGTTAGTTTGGATTCTAAAATATATAATTAACGGCACTTGTGGTCCCCTCACAGCAGCAAGAAATTCATCTCCATGCAGATTGGTAGGTTAAACTAACTTCTTGCAATACCTTATCCCTTTCCTAATAACAATTTGATTTTTCCTGTTTTCTGCTTCTTTTTCCTTGGGATGTTCCTGGAAGTATTTTATTTTTGTTTTTAATTTTAAGTTTTATCATTAATTATAAACATACCATCTTGTTTTTTAGTTTTCCAAGTGAAAATAAAAATGATATTTTTTTATTATTAATAAAAATAGAAAAGCATTTCCACGAACCCAATGCAATATAAGTTTCTTATTTCTCCTCCTTTTATGTTTCTTGGCTGAAAAATAGAAACTACTATTTGTATACATACAATAAGTCAAAATTATGGGTGCATGAAAATAAACTAATTGAAATAATTGGACATGGCTATATATTCTTCTAATATGTTAATTTTGTAGGAAATCTTAGATTTATGCGGAAGCTGTTTAGGACCTAGTACATTTGTATGCTTACCGAATCATCCTTGTTTTACAATTACCTCTCGGTGCGCAGGTCTCGTGTAGAATCTTCCCTTGTAGGATTCCTCTTCACGAACAGCTCACCTCAGCGTCGCAGCACAAACAACCTCCTTGAAGCTGGACTGTGGCAGATCTTCCAGACTATCTCTCGAGGAGGATGAGATGGTTGTGTGGGCAACCGTTTAGATGATGAACGTCTGCCTCTTGGGGTTTGTTTCTGATGACCTGTTCACCTTGGAGGCACAAGAGGAGAAAACTATGAATATATACGCTTAGGTCTTAGACATAACTCAACCCTAAGCCTCGTGGGCTCAAGTTTCACTGAAGCCCAATAGGACTTTAGTGACCAAAAGAGCATATATCCAACAATCTCCCACTTGCTCTTTAAGATACAAACTTGAGTTCGTAAACCCAAGATCATGTAGCCCATAAGCTATCATCATCTGATAATATACCCCATCCCTTGTCTCGAGCTAGCCTGGGGACCTACCATTTGTCATTGATCAAGGCTCCTGATAATCAACGAATGATTATCTAATTCGGTGCTACTCCACTAAAAGCCCGAACTTGAACTCCAAGATTAACAACACTTATAACATGAATATGCATCGCCTTTTTGTAGAATGTCTATAATTGATTGACAAGTTTTTTTGTAACTCAATCAATTATTTATTCCCTTGACTATGATAGTTTCTCTAATGGATTACATGCACTGGCCAGTGTCTTTAATATCCAAGTACCGAAACATATCAAGGGGACATATCCTACAAATTCCATGTTGTTTATCTCATAAATACCGATAATCAAATAATCTCACTCCCAAAATACCGAGTTATTGGCCGTCAATAGATCGAACCTCACCCGTTGGTAAATCAAAGAATGAAAACTATTTGATTACCTATTTATAATAAACTCAGGATTAAGAGCAATCACATAACTATAGTTAACTGGAGATTTGATACCTTATGACAGAAAAACAACCTTAATCAAATCTCTCCTTGATCCTTTCAATGTGAATGTTAATTCACACCAATATTTTACAATGATTCGGACAAAATCATTTCATAAAATATTGCAGCCTGAATAAAGTGCCCAACTTTATTTAACGGCTGTGACTCCATTCATCAATTGTGAGATCCTATGATCATGTCCTCCATGAACGTATCCATATGATCATATACTCCACAATTTGATCCGGACCTTTATGTTTGTAAATAGTGCGCAAAATAAATAAATAAAACCTTATTTATGAAATTCAGAAAATGATTTTATTGTTTCATCGTCTTATTCTAAGAGCGCAATGAAACCAATAACTCCCACTTGCTTAATGCAAGTCTGGGATCCTCCTAAGACCCAAAGAAGTAACATGTCTCTCGAACACAAATTTAGGCAAACTCTTAGTAACTGGGTCTGCAAGATCCACCTCTAATGCTATCTGAGTTTAGTGAAAAACTCATAGCTCGAGGTTGATTTTCTTGAGTTAATATCCACTTGAAATAACTGAATTTTTGAAAACTCGGCTTTTCAAGACTCCCACTAGAATATACCAGCATATAATCTCTCGTTCTCCAAAGATACTTGAGTACATGCTTAACAATAATCTAGTATTCCTCTAGGTTCAAAATGGTACTATCTCACTACTCCCACTACGTGACAGATGTCTGGTTTAACGCCTAACATGATATGCGTGAGTCTACCTTTGCCAAAGCATAAGATATCTTGCTCATGCATTCTTCCTTCTTAGAAGTCTTTGGTCACTCCTTAGGAAGATGAATTCCACATCTGAGAATTATAATTCTTCTCTTAGAATTCTCATGTTGAATTTTGGGTTTTGTCAATGTAAGTAGCCTGAGGTGATGCCAACAACTTATTCTTCTGGTCTCATAAGAGTTTTATACCAAGAATATAATTGGCTTCCCCAGTACTTCCATACCAAAACACTAACTTAGCCAACTCTTTATGCTTGATATTACCTCCACATTGTTTCTAATAAGGAGCATATCATCTACATAAAGTACCAGAAAAACTATTGTCTTCCGTTGTATCCTTTACATACAAATACACATCATTCATCAAGGTTCTCTCAAAATCAAAATTTTGATAACCTGATCAAAACTGATGTCTCAAGACCTGGATGCTTGCTTAAGTCTATGAAATAGACTTTCACAACTTGCATATCGTGTGTTCCTACTCTTTTGCTATAAACCCTTTTCGTTGTTGTATGTAGATATCCTGACATCCAACTCCCAAAATGAAATCTCATAATTGAGACTTATAGCAGCTAAGAGAATCTGGATAGACTCAAGCATGGCGTCTGGCAAAAAATGCCTCTAAGATAGCTTTGAAGGTTTTCACCTTTCTGTCCATCCTCTCTTTGCCTTTTATGTCCACATGCACCTTGTGGGTTTTACCCCTCTTGGTGTCTTTACTAGGATCGAACGGAGTTGAAATACAAGTATTTCATCTCATTGTTCATAGCCTGAGCAACACTTGATCAACAACATCTTCTAGTGCATTATCGTAACTAGTAGGATCAATATCACTCAACAAGAGACAACTTGAGAGTTAACAAGGTTCTCTCCCACTACGAATGTATTGCACTAGACCTTGTGTATTTATAGGTAAAACAAAGAGTGGGTCAAATAATGGATCTTCAATTTCTTGAAGATCCGCTTATCCTTGATATTGTTCCTTTACATGTGATACTAATATTTCTACTAGTTTCACTTATATATTATCATGTTGAATTTCCAATCATGGTTCTCTTGTTTGTTCACTTAGAGATATATCTATCCCCTCTTGAACAATCAAGGGAACAGCGGATGAAGCTTCTACAGATTCTGAAAATTCTTGATCTGAGATAAATCTCATCAAGAATAACCTAACTTAAGAGCTTATAATTTCTTATCTAGTCTTCCTTTAAGAAAATCATGTGAGTGCTCACTTAGATTATCTTGTCCTTAAGACTAAATAAGAAATCATCCCTAGTTCTCTTAGGGTAGCCAAAAGATATGCACTCTTTCATACAAGATTCCATCTCATTTGACTGCTGTTGTAGGACGTGTGCCGTAGCACCCTAAATCCGAATATGGTTTGATCTGGGCTTGCACCCTTGCCATAATTCTTTAGGTGTCTTTACAACAAACTTTGACGGAATCAAGTTAAGAAGGTACATTTCCTTCTCTTAGGCATCTCCCTTGAACAACATTGACAAAGATGAATAACTGAACATGATCTTCACCAAGTCTAGAAATGTTTGAATTTTGCATACTGCAACTTCATTCAACTAATGCGTTCTTAGAGTTGACAGTTACAAAAACTATCCCCTCTTAAATCAGGTAAGACCTGAACTTACCAGACAGGTAGCCAACACTTTAGTCAGACCAAAATGTTTTTGATTTGAACACCTACATGCTTTTCTGCCTCAGACTAAACCTCTTGGAAATTTCCAAAAGCTTTAGACTTATAGCGCACTTGGTTCATCTGTCCAAATCCAGAGTAAACATTCATATAATGAAGTACTCACCACCTCTTCTGGTCTGAACGCTAAGTGGTCCACATACTTTAGTATGTACCAGTTACAGTTGAATAGTTGCGCAAACTTTCTTGGCCCTTGTAGGATTGCTTGGCCACTTTACCTTCCAAATAGGACTAACATGTAGCTGTTAGTTAAAAGATTATTGAACTTTCAGTCCCTCTTTTAACTAAAATATGTTTCCTACTTGAGATAATATGACTCAATCACAAAGGCCAAAGTTATGTTTCATTTGAAAATTTTATTTCTTTGGTGAAAGTTCTTGTTCATCATCCTTTCCATTCAACATAACAAATTTAAAAAGGGTATAGGACATAGGTAATAAAGACTATTTAAACAATGTACCAGAACAAAACAAGACGGAGATGAACTTCGAAATGTAACTGAGGAATCAATTGCATTGTCAAACCATGTTTTAACCAAAACAACTAACAAAAATTGAATTCCTCTTGAAATCCGGAACAAATAAACAGTCACTCAAAACCATAGTCGTATAAATAACTTGTCCTACTGCAAATGCAGACACAAGTTTCCATTTTCAAGCTTAAAATATCTATGTCCATTGCTGACAGGTATGCCATGTTTGAACTACTACAAAGAGTAACAAACATTGTTATAAAAAAAAAAAAGAGTAACAAACATAATCAGTGATTCCTGAATCAATAATTCATTCACTGATCAGGCCTTGATATGCCCATGTCTGGTTCTTTTCATCACCTTTGGGTAATTTTTCTTTCAGTGTCCCTTTAGTCTGCACTTGAAGAACTTGTCTTGCGACTTCTTCATAGCAACTGGTTTGACAACTGATAGCCAAGTCATTTTGTTCTTGTTACCACCCTTGGGTTTCCCTTTGGATTTAACAAGACTCTTAGCAAAACCTGCACCGACTGCATTCTGTCTAGCAGAGCTGCTAGACGCAGCAAACATGTCATTAAGAGTCTGAAGCATTTCTACTCCACTCTTAATCATGTACACTTGTTTCTGCAAGTATTTGGAAAGACTGACAATAATATAGCAGCGAACTACCATATATGCCCTTTCCTAATCTGAGAAATGCATCTTAGTTTCCTAAGACGCATCCTCTGCAGTTGCTATGGCCCTCGCATTTTCAGAACAAATTTTAGCTTCCATGTTTTAGAACAATATCAAAAAAATTGCTTTTCACTTATTCATAGTTGGTACCATCTAGAGGTTTTCGACTCAAAATCATTTCTAAGATATTTTCTGAAAAACATATAAAGCACACAATTACAAACAAATAATGCAATAAACAAACGAAGTGCGAGTAGATTCTCATAACTACTCTTGTTTATTGTTAACAATCCTTCAGTTTATCTTTACAAGGCTTACGATGGGCAAGTCACTTGTAAAAACCAAAATTGTTATTTGGGTCTTCAGTGCCATTGCCAGAGCCTCGATGGGAGGGTTAACAATTTTACCAAAGTTGAATGTAATTAACCATTGTTTAATTTCAAAATTATCCTTAGTGTCTAAGCATTGCCGACGATGGGCCGTACAATACTTTACTAAAATTTTGAAATTATTAAGATTTAATCTAGTGAAATCTGATTATCCTTATCCGATGGGGCTTCAGCGATAACCATTTCACTAATAAACCCACAAATGGAGCCCCCAGGTTTTTTAATTTTTAAAACCTTCACCCATTCAACATTTTTGTTTGAGAATTTTCATAAGCCCAGTCGAATTCATTGTTTAATTTCAAAATTATCTTTAATAACTTAGTATTATCGACGATGGGCCGTACAATACTTTATTAAAATTTTGAAATTATTAAGGCCCAATAAAATCCTATCATGCAAACCTGTTGGGGCCTCGCATGATTATTTTATTGATAGGCCCACAATGCGCCTGGAGGTTAAATTAATTTCTTAATTTAAATCTCCTCCCATAGATATTTAAGTCCAATCTAATAAAATTCAATCATGCTTATTCGATGGGACTTCACATGATTATTTTATTAATGGTCCTATAATGCGCTTGAAGGTTAAATTAATCTCTTAATTTAAATCTCCTTCCATTCAACATAAGCAACATTTTCTAATTTCCAATAATTATTTAATTGAGAGTATCCTTTGTTCGATTTCAAAAACTATATAAGTAAGAGCGCCAATAAACGTGCACTAAGCTTAACATAATTTTGAAAGCATTAAGGTCCTGAAATCCGGTCACTTTACGTCAGCGTGTGCTCCAAACAATCATGATACATGAAGGTTGTATGCAGCGTGTGTTATTCCATGACCATTTCAGAAAACCCACAAATTACTCGCAAAATAAAAGAATTCTCTTAGGAAATTTTCTCTAATTCTTTTTCTAGATTTAAATCATCCAAATAGCTGACTTAATTATTAATCTAGATTGCAACAATCATAATAATTATCATTTATAAGGATAATTTGAAATCAAAATAATTTCAATAACGATTATTTGTCTTGATGTTAATTATCCAAAATTAATTAATTCAATTATTAATCTAGATTTTTAATAAAAATCATAATAATTATTAATTAATTTCTTAGGATGATTTAAATCAAAATAATCCCATAATAACTATCATACTAGTCGCTGAAGACATAATAGCTATTATACTCATGCAATCATACAAGTTATGCAACAATATGGCACCACCTATTCTATATGGCATGTTATCGCAATAAAGCATGTTATCAATCATATAATTTATACCAATCAATAAAATCATTAAATAATAAATCATAATTACTTTAATCCATGACCTTCCTATTTTAAAGAAAATAAAATAAAATAAAATTAAATAATACAACTTTGGAATTCGACTTTCGCCTAGCCCATAGTATCTGTCTCAAGCCCCTTTAGGGTTTCATGGGCCCAAAAGCCCAACGACCCAATCCTTTGGCGAGAAACCCTAGGACGTGAAAGAGGAACCCTAGCCGTCAGGTCTGCCGAGCCGTCACCCAAAATCAAATCAGGCTGAAACTCCAGGGGAAGGACCGCCACGTAGAGACGAGTGCACCGCTGCCGAAACCACCCAAAAAGGTGGCCGGACGCTCTCTCACTCTCCCATTCTTGGCCGGAGAGTGGCAACCACTCTCAGCCTCTTGTGGAGGCGCGTGGTAGTGCGTGGAGTCTCCTATGGCGGTGATCCACCCACCGTTGCGTTCTTCTTTCCGTCCTCTTTCCAACCATATATAGATCGCCTCATTCCGAGATCGATAAGTCCTCGAAAAGTCTTCGACAGTACTGAATGCGCATCTTCCTCGCGATTTCTCGATCTTGAACTTTTACAAAATATTGAAAAATACACAGAAATTCCAAAAATAAACAAAAATAGCAAGGAAGAAACCTAATCATATGGGATTAGCCTCCTTGTTACAAATCGAGAAATACACGAGAGACCCTAACCATGGATTGAAGCATTTTTACCGATTAAAATTTAAACTTTTATGAAAATGAGTTATAAAATACACATGCTAGATTCATACCATAATCCTAGAACCCTAGGTGCCACATTTCAAGAAGCAAAACTAATTACATGAATAGTAAAACTAGATTCACATACCAATGTACAGCCAAGGCTCTGATACCAATTGTAGGAAATCTTAGATTTATGCGGAAGCTGTTTAGGACCTAGTACATTGGTATGCTTACCGAATCATCCTTGTTTCACAATTACCTCTTGGGGCGCAGGTCTCGTGTAGAATCTTCCCTTGTAGAATTCCTCTTCACGAACAGCTCACCTCAGCGTCGCAGCACGAACAACCTCCTTGAAGCTGGACTGTGGCAGATCTTCCAGACTATCTCTCGAGGAGGATGAGATGGTTGTGTGGGCAATCGTTCAGATGATGAACGTCTGCCTCTTGGGGTTTGTTTCTGATGATTTGTTCACCTTGGAGGCACAAGAGGAGAAAGCTATGAATATATACGCTTAGGTCTTAGACATAACTTAACCCTAAGCCTCATGGGCTCAAGTTTCACTGAAGCCCAATAGGACTTTAGTGACCAAAAGAGCATATATCCAACAAATTTAAAGTATATCATGATTTTAACTCGCATAAAAATCCCTTTACCATTTTGGGTGATGTTATCTTTGGGGATCTCAACAATTTCCTTTACTGTGTTAGTGTTAGAATATTGAAATTCATTAGGGGTATTGACAGAATGTTTGCTAACATTGGCATTGTAGGCATTTCAAATAAATAAATAAAATAAATAAAATTTTGTAAAAAATTCTAATCTAACTGGGGTTATATGAACCTGCATCTAATTTGAAACGTTGTCTAATAGCAGTTTCATCATATAGTGGTAGTTCAATTCATAGTAAGAGAGTTGAGTAAGTGGAAAGGAAAGGGTCTCGCCGGCTTGGTTCGATCCCCACATGCCACCTTTTTGGGTATCTTCATCCCTGACTCGCTCCGCATTCCGATTTAGTCCAATAACTAGCTAAAACAGTCGAAACTTGTGGAGATATCTTGGGGAGTCAACTCTCCTCAAAAAGATAATTAGAGTCGAGTTAACTTCAAAAAAAAAAAAAAAAAAATAGCAGTTTCAAGTCTCAAGTTTTTATTTGAGATTATGTGATTTGTCTCAGCACTCTCAACTTATTAACATCTATTTCTTTGTACCAAGGCATTAATTTGGGAATAGATAGTGTAGATTATAATAAATTTAAACTTTTTCTTAACATATTATATTATAATTATTGTTTATTTATTCCATTACTAAACAGTTATGGAATAAAATTTTTTAATGTTGTCATTTAATTTATTTTACTTTATTTAAGAGATAAGATAATCTTAATTAATATATTACAGATTTTGTAATATAAAATATAAAAATCCCGTATCAATACTGATTGATATTGCATCTGAGTGAGGTCTTTAAATAAATGAGTACATGGAATGAGATAAAAACAAACTACTGAACTGTCTAACTTTATCCACTAATATTGAACTAAAACAATCTTATGTGTGCAGCTAAAGGTAATAGAATAACAAACTAACTAATATCATCTACGGATACAAATACAAATTAGATAAGATCTTCATCACTCCCCCAATTAGTTGGAGCATTAAGGATAAGATGGCCAACTTGGGATATCATAGCTCAAATCTGGTCTTGTGATGGTAAGGTATTATCATTGAGATGCCTATAGCATTCTGATGTTCACACACTGGACCTTCAACGACGGCTAGCTAGTGATTTTGTTCGATTGGTGACTGTGCAGGCTTGCTACCACTAAGCCTGGATTCACTGAGAATGTCCAATGCATATCTACGCGGGCACATAAAAATCTCTTCCTTGTTGCTTGCAATTTCGATACCTAAGAAGTACTTTACTACTTGAACAATCCATATTTTTGACAGAATTTTTCTGTTGCAAATGATGAAAATTCTGTCGAAAATGTATTTTTCGAAGAAATTTTCAACGGAATTTTTCCATCTAAAAATCCTTCGATGAAGACCGATGAATTTTTTTTCGTCAAAATTTGCAATAGAACAAATTTTCGTTGAAAATTTCAACGGAATAGATTGCAAACATTATTTCTTAAAGAATGTCCTTGTGCTTATTATGTGTATTGTTTTGCTCATCAATTTCAATTAGCCTTGACTGCTGCCTCTAAGAAAGTTTTTTTTGTTTATCAATTCTTCCAGAATTTGAATTTCATCATTAATTTCATCAATGCTTCTTCTAAGCATCATGATCAATTCCAAGTTGCCCAAATTTCTAAATTTGAGCGTTTGAAGGCTATTGCTGAGCTTGAAACTGGTACAGGTTCTAACGAAGTAGTGATACTAGATGAGGTTCTCATCTTTATTCTATATGCAGTCTTTAATGAGGTTATAATGAATCGTGTTCAGTATTTGAAAAAATTCGTAGTGAAGGCTCAAATTACTCTCAAAGAGGAGATGCTACTGCATCTCATAAGATAATCACTTTTTTTTAGTTTATCTTTAATTTACTTTTGATGAAGGAGATCATGGGCATAACTGAAATTCTTTCTCAAGCATTACAACAAAAACCTCAAGATATTTTGAATGCTATACAATTAGTTTCAAGTACAAAGGAACTTATTCAAGAATTACGAGATGATGGTTGGAAAAAAATACTTGAAAGTTGTTAATTTCTCCAAGCTTCATGAAATAGATGTTCCAGATCTTGATGCTCAATATATTGAAGGTCGTGGCCGTCGACAACATGATCAAATAACTATTGAGCATTACTATCATTTTGATATATTTAATTCAATCATTGACTTTCGATTACAAGAGTTAGATAGAAGATTTAATGAGCAAACAATGGAACTTTTATCACTTAGCTCTTCATTAGATCCGAAGAATAGTTACAAAGCATTTAACGTTGATGATATTTATAGGCTTGGATAGAAATACTACCCTCTTGATTTTTCTGAGCAAGAGAGAATTATTTTCAATTGTCAATTGAAACATTTCCACAAAGACATCATAAAACATCCAGAACTTCAAAACTTACCTTCAATTTCTGAGTTGTGTCGAGGATTAGCTAAGACAAGAAAGTCAAATTCCTATATCATTTGGTTGATAGGCTAATTCGTCTTATTTTAATACTACCAGTTTCAACAGCAAGTAGTGTACATGTATTCTCAGCAATAAAAATTGTGAAAACAAGGCTTCAAAACAAAATGGAGGATGACTTTCTTGCAAATAATTTGGTTCTGTATATTGAAAGAGATATTGCTGAAACTTTTACTACAAATTCTATACTTGAAGATTTTGTCAGTTTAAAAGAGCATCGTTTACAATTTTAGGTATGTAATTTTTTTATTACATTTTAAATTGTTTATTAAATGTTAATATACATATAATTATTATATTTGTGTGTATTCATATTCTTAGGACAATGCTTAGTTCATTATTTATTATGCTGTGGGAGGAAATAGAGATTCTTTTGTTTGGAATGCTTGCCACATTAGTGCTTTTTTATATGTTTGCTTTGATATATAATCGTTGGCTATTGTTTATTTGAATGTTCAATGTTATGTGACATTATTTAGTAAATAATTTAGATAAGTATGATAGAGTTCACGGTAAATTTTTTTCTAATAAATTTGTGTAATTACGATAAATATTTGATATATCAAATTTTTTTGTCCCGGCTAAAATGAAATCTTGGCTCTGCCACTGTGTTTGGCTTATATTTTTTTTTCTTTACATGATCCAACATAGTCCCACATATTTTTATGTATGTAGGAGATAATTTTATGTTGTAGAAAATAATAAACATCAAACCCATATGTCAAACACATGTTATTCGTTGATTGTTGTTTCTTTTTTACTTTTTTTATTTGACTTTGTTTCGCGTTATAAAACTAAAATTGAAACCGCGGACTGCAAAGTCATATATGGTTTCTTACTGAAAGTCAGCACTCGCTTTTGTCGTTTTCTTTCTCTTCTTTAATCTTTGTTATTGCATTCCTAAATGCAAGCAGAAACTTCAAACTTAACGCTCCGCCTCTTGTGTGAATGCATTCACTCCTCTGCAATTTTTATCTTTTTTTTTTTTATTATTATTTTGTGGGTAAAACACTTCTCAGCAATGTTTTATTAATTTTTTTATTGGAAAATGTGTTTGTCACTTTAAATGACACAACACTCTGTCATTTTAAGAGAGAGACAGACACAGAAATTTTTTTTATTTAAATTATAAATTAAAAAAAAAATCACACACTTTCTCTCTCTTATGATTTCTATTTTTCTGTGTTTTTCTCTTTCCTAATAACTTAACTTATATCATTTAAAATGACAAACGGTACACTTTTTTATATTTTGTAATCTTTGTCCAAATGGAAAGCATTAAAAACCTCCCTTTACTAATTCATTCAACTTTCCAAATTATCTTCTCTCAAATGTGGTATATTCTCATACCTTTTCAGTGATTTAGAGTTTACCTGGTTGGTGATAAGGTGCTTTATACATATAAAATATTACACTTTAATTGTCATAATGTCCTCGTCAGTCATCACATACATGAATGCAAATTAAAAATTCTTTTATACCGAGTAATAAGATTTCTGCTTCCTCTTTTTTAGGTTTTAACTTTTGTAGAATTGGCATATAAAAACATTCTAAGAGTTCACAATTCTCAGACACAGAACAAGAGGAAAAAAAAAAAGCTTTAGTCTTTGCAAGTAAATTTTCTGACTAAGGTTTAAAAAAATGGCTTCTCAAAAGGGAGGTGGTGGTCGGTCTGGTGATAAGCAAGAATCTCACAAATCAGCGAAAAAGAACCTTTTTCGTCATTCTCCTAATCAGATAGCTAAACTTGAAGCGTAAGATCATCCTCTCTTGTTTACAATCTATTCATTTTATTTTATTCTATTTTGTGTTTTTTAATTAATTTCTTGGTTTCAATGTTGCATTGACCTGTTTTAGGGTCGAAGGATAAGGAAGGTGTTACCTTTTATCAATACCCCAGGGAGCAGATATTGACACTGGGAAATGATAATTTATAATTTCTAGAGAATCATTATAGAAGCTATTTCATAAATCCCATTTTGGTTTTGATAATTTTCCAGTGTTTTGTTTTCCCTTCATTGGAATGATTAATTTTCTTGTTGGGCTTGATCTTTGATTTACCAGCGTAGAATTTTAATTTTGTTTTTTAATGATTATACAAACATCGCCTCTTTTTTCATGATAGGTCGTGTTCCCCTAAATAAAATTGAATTTATACTCAAAGTAAAATAAACATGTGTATTGTACCCGCGCTTTAAATCGAAATAATTCTTGCGGGGTGTATATGTCAGAGATTTAAAGCCAAAATGGAATCTTTAGCTAGCGTCTTAAATTTTTAAGGGACTTAAATTTAATTTATACTCAAAATAAATGCATCTTGTTAGTATAGGTAGTACCAATTAATTCTTATAAGCTATCCTCACTGTGCAGTCTCATACTGCACAGTAGTTACATGCCCACCAGCTTCCGCCTGATTTGTCCTCGAACCACACCGTATTGAGAGAGAGAGAGGCCTGCCCGGCTGCTTCAAAAATCAATGACTATCCTCACACACTAAAACGAGATTTTTCAGCATGCTTTATCCTCACTTACACACTTGCTGGGAGAACTTTCCAGGAGGTCACCCATCCCAGAGTTGCTGCAAGTCAAACTTAACTATGGAGTTTTTATGTTAAGGGCTACCGAAAAGTAGATGCATCTTGTTAGTATAGATATTACCAATTAATTCTTATAAGCTATCTCTCACTGTGCAGTCTCAGTCTCATACCTGCACAGTCTTTGGAATCTCTCTTTTTTAAGTGTCGATTTGATTCATTCATGTGACTTAATTGGATTGAGCCTTGGTATGGAAACTTACCAAGTGAAAACTTTTCAAATTCAGAGAAACCCCGGAATTCACAATGGGCAATCCTGAGCCAAATCCCGTTTTCCGAAAACAAAGAAAAGCTCAGAAAGCAATGATAGGTGCAGAGACTAAATGGAAGCTGTTCTAACAAAACAAATGGAGTTGACAACATTTCCATTTGTAGTAGGAATTCCTACTAGGAAAGAGGAATCCTTCCATCAAAATTTCAGAAAGAATCAAGGATAAACATAGATATATATATCTATACATATGTCTAGTACATATGTACGAAGTTGAATTTCAAAATAAAAGAATGCCCCTTTTTTAAATTTAAAATACAAAAATTTCGAAAAAATGTTTTTCCCTAAAAAAGCTCCGCTAGAAGTCTGCTCGGAACCACTCCTTGTCTGTGCCCTTTCACACCGGCGGTCACTCCCCTCTCGTCAGCGCCTGGAATATTACAAATTTGTCTTCGGTTGATCTTTGATTGTGAATATTTTTTTTGGGTTGAAAGTCTATTTCCAATTAACTGTTTGAATTAATGGCGTTTCCTGTTTATTTATTCACGACGAATTTTGATTTTGATTTTTCATTCTTTTTAACTTTGAATTTGAGGTGGTGTTGGCAATTGTATATTGAGAGTTTGTAGCAGGTTAAATGCTCAAACTTATGGACGAAAAAAGTATATATCCACAAATAATGAATGATGATGCAATTTATTTTTTCTTTTTCAATAGAATGATGATGATGATGCAATTTGATCAGCACATTTGTTGGTCTCCCGAAAATTAATGTGTAAATTGTAATGGATGTTCTCTTTAACAGTTAATCAGAGTATTTGATTATATTATTTATTTTTTGGTGGCTTCATAAAAGATCATGAATGATCCGAAGCGCATCCGAAAATCCTGTTAACCATTTATGATGCCACTCTATTTCCTTAAATACTATGTAAGATTTTCATATCTAGCCTTGCATCCATTTTTCATGTATTTGTTTGCTCCATCAATATTAATAAATTAAATGTCTTCTTTCCTTTCCTTTTCATTTTTCATTTTTTATTATTTGATATTTAACTCATCAGTCAATATATACTCTCAACTTATTGAGCTTTTCACTTTTGAAATAAAGAATGTTCAAGGAATGCCAAAACCCAGACGAAAACCAGCGACGTCAGATGGGGGAGGAGCTTGGTCTTAAGCCAATACAAATCAAATTTTGGTTTCAAAATAAGAGGATACAAGTGAAGGTAACCTTGTCTATTTTCTTTAGTATGTTTTTTTTTTTAAGGACAATTTTATTACTTGCTTAGCTATGATGTACTGCTGATCATTTTATATATAAATTGTGATTTCCAGAACCTAAGTGAGCGATATAAGAACAATGCTCTTCGGCTTGAGTATGAAAGTTTACAATTAGAAAACTTAAGAATGAAAGAGGCTTTGAAGAATTTACTTTGCTCATCTTGTGGGGGTCCATCCTTAGGGGATGAAGTGCGCAACCATCATTTGCAAAAGTTAAGGCTAGAAAATTCACGATTAAATCAAGATGTTAGTAGTTTCATTGACTCTCTTTCGATTTGGATCCTGTATATATATATATATATATATTCGATTGTATATATGCATATAATGATTTGTTTTAAATTCATATTTATTTATGAATTAATTTTCAGCATGAGAGATTATCCAAACTTTTGGAAAACAATAGATGGCTACCTCTTCCACCTTCATCTTCATATGATCCCTCCGGAGGAAGTGATCTGAATCAAAATATTCCTGTTCATGATCCCCACATTCGTGCTTTTATTGAGTCACTTGATCAAAACATTCCAGCTCCTACTGAAACGAATGATGAAATATTTTCACCTCTTACTTCTCCTCTTGATGAAGATATTTCAACACTTGAGCAGGAGATTCCTTTTCCCTTTCTTGATCTAGATTTTGGTGCAGTTAGTGGAGTTTCTAACGATGATATGTTGCATCATCCAACGAACACAACTATGGACAGTGAGAGGGCATTTATGCTGGAGACTGCAAAAAGTGCTATGGAAGAATTAATAAGACTTTTGCGTATGAATGAACCATTTTGGTTCAGATCTGTGAATGATGGAAGATTCGTTCTTCAACGAGAAAGTTACAAAAATATCTTTAACAAAGATGATGAATTAAATGAACCTTATGCTCGGATAGAGTCCTCAAAAGATGCACGGATAGTGAGCATGAGGGGGACACAGTTGGTTGATATGTTTTTGAATTCGGTTAGCAATTCTAACTCTTCTTATTTTATCATATATTTCTCTCTCTCACTCTATCTTTAATATTGTATTGATTATCCACATATTGAAAAAATATATACTCATATATAAATTGTATGGTACTCTAATATTAATTAATTAATTTCTAGGACAAATGGGTTGATCTTTTCCCAACAATTGTTCAAAAAGCACATACAATTGAAGTACTTGAAAGCGGTTTGTTGGGAAGCCGAGACGGAGCTTTGCAGTTGGTATGTTTTGCTAAAAACCTTGTATATGTTATTATTCTTTAGTCTGTTTAATTTGCGTTAATTAGATGAGAATTAAGTGAAGACTCTTTGTACAGGTGAATGCAGAAATGCACATACTTTCACCATTGGTTCCAACTCGGCAATTCTCCTTCATTCGTTATTGTAAACAAGTTGAAGTCGGTGTGTGGGCTATAGCCGATGTGTCATTTGATTCCTCCAAATATGGCGTCGCTCTTTCTCGTGCTTGGAGACACCCCTCTGGATGCATGATTAACGAAATGATCGATGGGTCCTGCATGGTTAGTAAATTAGTAAATTTTATATTTCTGAAATAGAACAGCTACGTATACATAGATACATGTAACACACTTTATTATATCTATGTGGACGTAAGTAATAACTTGCATTCCAAAAGAAGATACCCTTTTATGTAACTTTAGTTGATGTTTAATTTATACTCATAGGTTACTTGGGTGGAGCATGTGGAAGTGGATGATAAGATCCAAACTCACCAGCTTTTCAGAGAAATTATTTGTGACAATAATTCATACGGAGCTGAAAGATGGGTTTTGACACTTGAAAGAATGTGTGAGCGATTTGCAAGTGCCGCGCTTGAAAATATACCTAGTTGTGACGCTGGAGGTTACTCTTCGCTCTCTTGATTTATTTTCTCTTTGATTCATTATTTTGTTTAAGGCTTATAAGTCTTTATATGCTATTGAATGTTCAGTGATAAGTATAGCTGAAGGAAGGAGGAGTGTTATGAAGCTTGCTCATCGCATGGTTAAGATTTTTTGTGGAAATTTAGACATGTCAGGTAACATGGAATTGCCACATATAAACAGTGGGGTTATGGTGTCTGTTCGGAATAACACAGAGCCAGGTTTGCCAAACGGCATCATTGTCACTGCTGCTACCTCCTTTTGGCTTCCTCTCTCCCCTGAGAATGTTTTTGACTTCTTGAAAGATAATAGAAGAAGAGCCCAGGTTCACATTTATCTTTTATTTTATAGTAAATATTAATCTTGTATTATTACACATTCGTTAATACTTAAAAAACAAAAAAAATCTTGCAGTGGGATGTTCTTTGCAACGGATATCCAGCGGACGAGATTCAACATATCTCAAATGGAACTCTTCCTGGCAACTGTATTTCAATTATTCGGGTACTTGCTTTTTTATTTCTAGTTTAATGTTTCAAATTTAACTAAATTAGTAGGTTTATATTTCAATTAGGTTATACCATGGGGCGGGATGAATGATCCCTAGTTGAATTTAAAAATCATCTTTGATATACCTCTTGCTAAAGATATTGCTCCAAATAGGTTAAGTTAAATTCAATATGGAAATATATCAAATAACTTGTACTTCAGAGTCAATATAATGAAGATCAACAAAAAGTGATATGATATGTTTGGATTAGATTTTTGAACTTGATTATTATGAGTTTACTCTTACATTTAATTTTGGTAAAAAGTGTGCTAGAGGTAAGTAATTTAAGATTATAAACATATATATGAAAAATTATTTTAGGGTAGCTAATAATTAATGTTTGAATGGTGTTAGTAAAAATAACATCCAAATTAGTATCAAAAGGAGCATGACTTCTCCCATGTGTGATAGTTAAACAATTGGTTGGTTATAAATAAGTTAAATTTGATTAAAAGCATACCAATATCGTTGATGTGGTGAATGCAGCCATCATTCCCTCCGGAGAACAATAAGCTGATTGTACAAGAAAGTTCTATAGATCCCTTGGGATCTTTGATGGTATATGCTCCTCTAGATGCATCAACACTTAATTTGGCAATAAATGGAGGAGACTCTTCACTATTGCCCTTTCTTCCTTTGGGGTTTACAATATCAGGAGATGGAAGATCAAAAACTGTTGCAGGAGAGTCAGGAGGTTCGTTGCTAACTCTGGCATGCCAAGAATTTGCTTGCAGTACATATGCAATGGGGGAGCTAAACATTGAATCTTCAGTAGCTGCCATGAATACACTTGTAACCTCCACTGTAGAGAAAATTAAAGCTGCTTTGAATTGTTCCAATTTGGATTGATTTTTTCGAGATGTACCTTCACAATTGTTTAAAGAAAGACAGGATGAAGTTTTTGATGTGTTCAAAATTATTTGTAGTTATTGGAACATTTGCTTGCAATTATGCAGGTTTATTTCAATGAAAATTATAAAGTAAGTTTATATAGAATAGTTAAGAAACTAGAATTAAAGAAATATCCTGCCAGGGTATTACACAAAAATGCTCAGTGATAAGTATTCAGCTGATTGTTTGTGACAAAATGTTACGGAATAATAGTAATTTGCAGTAACAGTGTTGAAATATTTAACTGAATTAGTTAGGTAATAACAGAAAGTCGTCAGTCCTCTTGTAATAATAGCCAAAGGTTCCTATAAAAGAGTTTGTACCAGTGTTGTTAAATTCGACTCGGGCATCGACTCGGTTGGGATACTGAATTATTGGGTTATTGGTCAGACTGGTGGGTCACTGGTCGGACCGGTTGACCCGGATATATATTGATATATAAAAATATTTATACATATGAATATATAAATTCAATTATATTTTTCATATCTAAAATGAATTAAACAAGATTCACTAAATAAGCTCAAAAACATGAAGCATAAATAAATAAAAATACATGTTATTACTATGTCAATTTGAATTACAACTCAGAATCCCCATAAAAATACCTCTCAATGACATTGAACTCATATTTTTCAAATTCAACTATAGTAAAATGACATTAAACATACCTCTCTCCTAACACAAAATAATCAAGGATTAAGTACCTTAAAAATGCAAGGATTCATGTAATGACATGGTACAACTCATGAGGAAATTTTATAAGAAAAGTTGCAATATATACAAGTACATAACTATTATTCCTCTTAATGGCCTAAAAAAAAACCCAATCTATGGTTTGATTGACCAGTTGATTATTATTATTATTATTATTATTATTATTATTATTATTATTATTATTTACACAAAACAAACTCTCCAAATTATCCTTCTCGGAAAAGGTTTTGAAGCTATATGAGTACCATCACTACAAAAAATACGCTACTTAGGGACATTAAAATAACTACAATTTTTAGAAATGTAGTTAATATTAAAAAAACGTTAAATATGCTATGCTATAATAAAATGTCGCAAAACAACGGGTGTTATTTTTATCTCATTGCACCTAATCCCTAAGTTTTTTTCTTCTTATTTTTGTTAATCCCTAAACCTAATCACTCATTTTTCCATTCTTTCTTCTTTTTGTTTGTCCACTCCATTGCAATACAACGTCCACATCTGATCCCAATGGGAGGTGAGCAGTGATGGCAGCAGCGAGAGGGGCCTCTCAATCTCAGTATGCAACTTCCACCACCAACACGCAACCATAGCCAATGGCTCCTCGCGGATCCACTGCCGCCGCCATCGGCATGCGCCGTCGCAATCTCGATGGTGGTGGAAACATTTTCAGTGGAGTCAAAGGCGAATCAGGCGCCAGAAGCAACATGTTGCGATTCTACACTGTCGACGCCACTGGCATGAAGATCTCGCCGATGGTGGTGCTCATGATGAGCCTCTACTTTATTGGCTTCGTCACTGCTGTCCACGTGTTTAGCAAGCTTAACTAGAAGTGGCAAAGTGGGCGGCTTGCCCCGCCTTGTCACGCCATCAACCGTCCAAAAAATGGGCCAGCCCGCCTCACCCCGTTTAGCGGGCGGGGTGTGTTGGCTTGCCAGCTCGAATCTATTTTACACTGACCCGCCTCTACCCACCCTTCCCCGCTATCAACCCGCCAAAAAAGAGCCGCCTCACTTTCAACTTGCCAAAGTAGTTTTGATTTTAAACTCACATTGATATTTGATAAAAAAAATTGATTAAAAAAAAGCAAAACTACTTTGCTATCAAATAAAATTGATACAATAACTAAATTTACCTTGAAAAACGCAGCAAGAAATGAGATAGTGGCATAATCTTACTCATAATTTATTGTTATGTATATATATGAGAAATTTCCCTTACTCTGTTATATGAGTTTGATTTATGTCCATTTAGTATTTTTGTTACTTTCATCTATTGATTTATAATACCAATGTGAACTATTTCATTTCTTATAACACCATGCAATATTAATTGTGTTTCATTTCTTTCTTATTATCAAGCTAATTTATTTTTTTATTTTGTGTGTGCAGGTGTGATAGAGTAGATAACACTTCAAAGGACTAGGATATGCATAGTGTAACGCTTGGCAACTAGGGGCATCAAGGACTATCCCCACACACTAACATGAGACTTTTGATGAGCATACTCTATCTTGACTCACAAACTTTATAGGAAAACCTTCCAAGAGATCACCTATCCCAGAATTACTGCAATTCAAGCATGCTTAACTATGGAGTTCTTCCATTCTGGGCTACCGAAAAGTAGATGCATCTTGTTAGTATAAATAGTACCAATTAATTCTTATAAGTTATCCTCAACTTTACTGTCCTATACCAGCATTGTCTCTGGAATACCTCTCTTTTGGATGTTGATTCAATTCATTCATGTACCCCCACCGCTGGAAGCCTTTCAGGAGCCGCTCCTTGTCTCTACCCTTGCGCACCGGCGATCACTCCCCGTCCTCGTCAGCGCTCGAGATGTTACATGTAAGAACCCGCACCGTTAATTAAGGAAGTTAATTAATTAATTATGTGAAATTAGGAAATAATTCCATAATTGACCCTAATAATTATTATGAGGCTTAAATAAATATAGAAAGTGGTTAATAATGCTGAAAGTCGCTTTTCGGACGAAAAGTGCAGATACCGGTTCTGCTAGTCGGTATAAATGCTGACCGAAAAAGTATCCCAGAAATTTATAATAAGTGCATGATAATTCTTAGAATATTATATAGGACTAGTAAAACAAGTTTCAGGTCAAAATAATGAGAACTGGTGCCAGAACTGATACTGGCTATGGAAAAGCGCGTACCGAAAAGATGCTGCGAAAAATAAAATAAAAATATGAAAAATATTAGAAAAATGAGTAGGTTCAAAATTCTAAGTTTGAGATTAAAAAGCTAAGCGTAACAATTAATGATAATACAGTGTGTTTAATTAATAAGTGGCTATATATATGCATTTTAGCACAAACCCTAGGCATTCTCATAATTTCTGCGTGAGTGGTGGCTGGTCAGGGTGTGTGTACACTGTTCCATTGCTGCACCTCCATCTTGTGAGCCTTGAGACCTCTTTTCTTCCACTAAATACCTTGTGTGTGTGAGAAGAATCATTGTGAGGGTGAAAGAGGGCTGCGTTCTGGTGGTTCAGCCTCTGTTCTTGGTTGTTGAGAGGCTGACCTTTGTTAGCTTGAGGTGGTGGGAGCTTGGTGTGGCATTTTGGAGCTTCAAAGTGACACTTTTGTGAAGAAAGAACTCATTTTGTGTGTCATTTTCGTGCTCCCTCTAAGTCAGAACCATAGAGAGCTCCAAAAGCCTTCCTTTTCTGAGTTTGAAGCTTGGGTAAGTTGTTGAACCCATGATCTTGAGTTTTTATGCTTAAAAGTAGAACCTTGATGCATGTAATGGATTAAAGATCATAACTTAAGAATGGGTAATGTTAAACACACCTTAAATCGCATGTTTAAGCTTCTGGAAGCATGAAATGAGTCACCTTTGGGAAGGATATCTCGTGAAATGCAGAACTGCATTCTATCGTGAAATATCTGGATATGATATCCGGATATGGGGTCTCTGATATCAGTATATGGATATCCGGATATGCATATCCGGATATGATATCCGGATATGGGATATCCGGATATGTCCCCGACAAATATTCGAATATTCTGGGTTTTCGTGAACAGTGAAGGTACTGTTCATACAGAACTGAGTTATGGGTTAGTAGACCCTATGTTGATGAAGTTGAACTTCTGTAATAATTAATGTAAGTCAGAATCAAGAAATTAAGGGCTTGTGGCTTTGTGAGAAGCCTAAAGACGTAAAACGTAAAGGAAGGGTGTTGTCTTTAAATCGTATGCTTGTTGTGCCTAAATATTGATAATATTGTTGGTCCAAACAGATTGTGATCTTGCTGTTTGTGGACTCTGAGATATTGTGGACTCTTGGCATTGGATTGTTAGCTTGCAAGGTAAGCTTCTGTGTCCTCGGTTTAGGCATTGTATGTTCCACCACGTCCCATGGGGGGATGGTTTATATGCATGATGTGTTTTCATGTACTGTTTTATGAAATGCTATGGAGCTATTAAGTGCAAATGCTTTATGATATGTATGTGGTGTGACGCCTACACATGAGGCCATGGGGCGATCCTGTGGGCGAAATAGCATGGGCTGGTACAACATGGGCTGATACTGTGTGGGCAATAGACGTATTCTTGCACTTCTCTGATCAGTAGAATAGTATAAACACACATGACATGATTATCTGCGGCATTGCACTATTTTGGAAACTATATTGTTAAACTGCTTTTGAACTTATATTGCACATGTAAGTGAGCTTGGGGTGGAAGATCCTTGAGGACCCCTTGTGTTACTGAGATTTCTTGTTTAGAGATCTTACCCCACGTTTGGGGGCGCTTATTTCAGGTTCAAGTAATATGGGGGCTGATGCCTCTAGCGGCAGGAGGCCAAAGCTTAGTTGATGATATTGCTGTTATATTTATGCTGACATGTCTGGATTGGATGCTGTTTATGTTTTCCGCCTTATTATTATGTTGTTGATGTTGAGACTTATGTTGGGCTTGATGCCTTATTTGGGTGAGCATGGGGTTTGTCCATGCCACTTTATGTTAGTTCTTTGAGTTGAGTTGTATAACTTAGTAGGTTGTCCGGTCTACGTGTTGTAGTTCCGTGACTAGAGACATACTTATGTTATTTATTTAATGAGGTATTTCAGTTAGCTGTTTATTTGCAATTTACATACAGACGATGTTTTGAAAAATGATTAAGTAATCAAGCTGGTAATTGATAATGACGTCATAATTGGAAAGAGAAAGATATTCCGCATTTTTAAATTAAGCGTGGCTTAATACGATGACATGATAACAAACCCGATATATACGGGGTGTTACATTACACATAGTTACATGAAAGATGGTTTTTTGTATAGACATTTCATGGCAAACTTCTTAATAGTTTTGTTTGGCAATTATTTCCCATATGCAATATTAGTATAAAATTTGATTAGCTCATATGAACTTAAAACTTGATGTCTTGTAGAAAATTTTCAATTATATCAATAAAAAGACTTGCATATCCAAAATTTGATAGAGTTTGGTGTTCGGTTCATGTTTTACTGTGTTCATTATTTTGCATTTGAGCTATTTTTAATATTTTTTTTTTATAAATGTAATATTTATTAAATCTGAAATATTTTAATAAAAAATAATCTCATATATTTAGCCACAATCAAGAATGTGGCTAAAAAAGTTTTCAAACAATATTAGCCATATTTTTTAATTGTGGAAAACTATACAATTTATTAATATCTAACATTGATATTAATTGTGGCTTAAAAAGGCTATCACACTCAGTAAAAATAGGGCAAAGTGAATAAAATAATGTGCCTAAATTATTGCAACACCACTTCTAGCCACATTTAGTCGAAATGTGGTAAAGTTTATTAACCACCTTTTTTTATCAATGTTTGCCATTTTTTTAAAATTGGCTAAAAAACATTTTTTTAGTGATAAAAACCTTAAGCTAATGCCAACTCACGCTTACTAGAGCTCAAAATTTCTAGGGTTCGTCCCACATTTGACATTGCCTTCTAGTTTCACCCTCAATGTCACTAAGCATGGTCTAAGTCTTCGCACCAAGCAAAGTCATACGATCTCTTTCCCTAATTGGTATCGGTGTCTTGTAATATATGTCTCGTTGAAGAATTGAAACTTTTTTGTGGCAAGTATTAAATTTGTTTTGTTATCACACCAATCCTTGAATATCTTAAGCAGCCTTGAATTTCTTCTTTTCTTAAAATGCTTCTTTTTATTTGTGTTTCAAGGAGTCTTTCTCCTCTATTTTTGTTTATTTTCTTTTAAGTATGAGCTAATTTTCTTATGATTGGACGACATAGTACTTGTATTATAATGAAGTCATGAATACCTAAACTATTCTATTGTTTTTTTCAATTAGTTGTTTAATATTCTTTTCAATCTTGTCAAATTATTGGGAAATAGTAAGTCGATGTCTTAGGATTTGGGTTGCGAGGATGCAATCGAATCCAGAACCTAATTAAATAATGTGGATACATTAAGTTAAAAAATTAGGGGTACAAGGATGGTCCACACCATATAACCACATGGAATCTGTTCTTAATTGAATTTAGTAATCAATTTTGAATAAAGATATAAGAATTAATTATTGGTTTATACATGTATGATTGACATGAATCCTACATAAAATCATGTATTGTAGTTACATAGGGAGGATTGTTATAACATTGTTGCAACATTCTGAAGTTAGCTACAATATTGGAGAAATTGATGTCAATCTACTTTTGATACTTGTATTATTTAGTCTTGACTCTTGAGGACTCATATTTTACTTGTAACACCTCGTGTGCACCCGGTGTATTAACATACATATGATATTAAATGCAACATCTTTAAGTAATTAAACGTGGAAGCTCAACTTTAAATTCATCGTTAGACTTAGAATAAAAACGTGAATAACTTTTTCTTTTTCCTTATGTATACAATTCTCTAATGTTTCTTTGGTTAAAATAAAACAGATGACACTTCGTCTGTATTTTAGGCCACTAGGGATGTTTCCCACCATGATAATTCCAACATGATTAACAGTTTAATATAATCTAGGCATAACACATTATATCCACCAGTCCAATCTAGAATCCAAACTTAGATTCATACATATTGAGCTCAAATAATCATACATGCATAAATCATATTGCCCAGCCTCCATGGCCTATGCTATCTCATAAATGTCAGGTCTCCAAAACCATGTCTGTAATGCTACTTACATGATTACATCAATTACATAAAAGAGATGTAATTGAATACGTAACATAGACCTGTTTGCACATCACTAACAACATATACAAACTATCAACATGACATAGACATCCTCTATACTTTCCAAAAGAATAACATGGCATACATAACTCAAAATAATAACATGTCATGTACATATCAAAATAGCAATCAAAGTCATGACTATCATGTCAGGTTATATCTCTCTTCTGGCCTCCTGTCGTGCGATGCCTCAACACCATCAGCTACTATACCTGAAATGGAAATCCTCATAATGCAGATGAGATAATCATCTCAGCAAACTAGGGATCCTTGGAGGGCTCCACCACCCCCAGGTTCACTTTAGGCATAAAATAGTATAAAAATCATATATGCATCATATATATATATATATATATATATATATATATATATATATATATATATATATATGGGGAGGGTTCTTTTGACTCCAGAGTAAGACTTTTAAGTCTTACTCCAAATCCCAGTCGTTGATGGACGGAAATCAACGGTTGTCATTAATAGTATAATTAATAATTAATTATTTAATATAACTTCCTAAATTATAACCGTTGGATGGACGAAAATCAACGGTTAGGATGGAGAGTAAGACTTATAAGTCTTACTCTTGAGTCAAATGATCTCTCTCCTATATATCAGTGAATGTGTGCAATAAGACAATAATGAATCCTACTGGCCAAAAAATACAACATATATGCATCACGCAAGGAAATCCGTCTTGCATCATATCAGTACAAGGAAACTCGTCTTGTACTACGCATAAGGAAACTCTTCTGATGCTTTTCATACAAGGAAACTCGTCTCGTGTGGCACACAAAAATACATACATACACATGCATCATATAATAATCTTTTATAACATACCATATATCAAAGAAACATCCTCCTTCGGAGTTTGGTGAAATAAAAAGGGTATTAACCCCAAGGACTGTAAGCTTACCTGTCAAAGTAATGGCCTTCGACATACTCCTAGTATCTAAGAAATCATAACCTATTTCAGAAATGTGAAGATAATTAGTACATATACTAGTCCATTACATTTTAAGATTTTACTATGCTAAACTAGACTTCTCAAACTTTCCAATGATATATTATATGTCTCAATTACTGCAAACTGGATTTTCAAAAACTAGGTAGTGACTTTAAACTTAAACTACGATTAATACACTTGTTTATTGAATCTAAAATTTTATAGGGTGATAGCCCTATGTGTTTGCTTCACATAGATCCAAATCGTGCTCAATTTGGAGTTCCCTAATACAAGATATCACAATTTTACTACGCAAGGTTCGCTATTGTTCATTTACACGGGTAAATCAGAGGATTTACTCTGGTAAATTCCTGATGAACACTTTCCTCGGGGAAACTTCAAGGTTTACTTGGTAAATCATCGTCAGAACCTAAATTTTGATCAAAATCAATATATTTTATGAAACTGTTATCTCCTTTGCTTAATCATGATTCTAAATCATCCACACATACTAAACATCTATCTTTTAGCTTGTAAACCCTAATTTCATAACCCTAAATCATGTCATCTTCAAGAAATCCAAAGAGAGAAGTTGTTTTCTCTTACCTAGAAGCTTCCACACATGATGGAAGACAACCCAAGCCACCAATCACGTAATACTCATATTCCGAAGCTCAAGTCCGAAAATGATATCCCACAAGAGAGGAATCTCCTTATCTAATGTTATAACTCTAACTAAAACCCATGAGGGTGTGGTGAAGATGAAGATGGTTAATGTTTTCTCTAACTTCTTGAGTGATTGAGTGAAGAATAATGGAAAAGCAAATGGAGGAGCTCACCTTTGGTTGTGGGAGAGAGGGCAACTACGGGTAGGAAGAAAGAAATGAGAGATGAGAGTGTGTTTTAGTTACTTAAGTGAGTTTAACAACTCCAAGTGGGTATAAACTTATCTATTCCTCTCATCGAACTCTTTCAAACTTGTCACACTGACTTATAATATTTTTGCGGTAATATTCATTATTTTACTTTTAACTTTCGGGTAACTTTATTTATTATAACAACCCTAATTCTCAAACTATGTGAATGAAAGGTGTTCAAGTAAGTTTGAATAATTAAGTCTCTAATTGATTGCATTTGAATATAGGTTTAACCTAATGTCAAGTGTAAAAGTTGGGTCTGACTTGTGGTATGAGCATGAATTGTTGAAAATGAATTGTTAAGAGTGAATTTCAAGAGTGTAATGTGGAATGGAAAAGATGTGAATCTTGTGTTACAAGTTGTTGTTTGTATGAAAAATTTGATGTATATCTGGGTATAGGTGTGAATCGGGAGATACAATGATTCCTGATCCGTGTTAAGAGGATTTGACTTAATTACTTGTGATACAAGTAAGCTTGCTAGGAGCTACAAGAGGTCAACTCTTGGTTTACGAGGATTCTTCTCCTTTGTTTGTTCTACCAAGATTTCATGATCTTGGAGGTATATCTGTAAGTTTATGTTTTGTGATAGTCAGATATATAGTGTAGTTGCATTCATATAGGTGATAACATGATTTGATGTGGAATGAGTTGTGATATATGTTAGTTCTTGTAAAATGAACATATCAGATAGGCCATGAGTGCACCTGGACTGGTTGGCTCTGGTTGCTCTTTGGGGACTTAGGTCTGAGAGTTATCTGTACAGATAGGTAGTCTGATGTCATTTTATGCTTGTATGATGTATGCTAAACTATGTATCTGACCTTTCATGCAGGAAGCGAACTCATGGGTGGAGACTTCTCCATAAATCCTGAGTTTATGAGATTTATTTCTCACCCCGTGTTCTGGGGATATATTTCAGGTATTCCAGCAGTTATTGATTAGTTATCTCATGTCAAGAGGCCTGTGCAGAGTGAATAGAGTTGGTGCTGGATTATGTGTTTTGATTTTTGTGTGTATATTGTATATACTTATGTTGAGGCATGTGTAGCATCCATGTATGTTGATAGTTGTTATCATTGTGAGAGGCGTGTTTAGCCTTTGTTTTGATTATTTGTATTGAAGTTATAAATTTCAGTATGTATTTGTGTATTGGCTCTAAGCCATAGTTCAGTATACAAGGTATTTCAGATATGTGTGTTTATCTGCTGTAAGTTTAAGATTCGCAGGTTTAATTGTGTTCAGGACTGGCACTGAGCCAGATTATGTGTGAATTCATGGATGAATTATAAGTCTGCTAATGTATATTTATGTGTTTGTCTAGATTTTTCTGTATTACATGAATTTGGATTTAACCGAATTACAGCTGTTATATTGTCTGTAGGTTTCTTTTCAGAATGGTTTCTAAAATCATGTTTGAATGTAATATATCTGTCAAGTACAGATATTAATAGAATAGACATAGGTAGACCGTTCAAGAAATCAGTACAGGTATGGGACTCAGCCATTGTAGCCTTTTAGGTTGGTCTCGGATAATCTTGATTCTGAGTATATGTTTTGCAGGGATGAGGTCCTTAATCGCGAAGGACAAACTTAACACCTTATTCAGGGCTGCTATACTCATTTTGTCTTGCCCTACAATTAGCACGTCGTCAACATATAAAAGCAAAATCAGAAAGTCACTGACCTCATACCTCTTCACAAATACGCAATGGTCGGCCTCTATTTTTACAAACTTGTGATCAGTTATGAATGATTCAAACTTCTTGTACTACTGTCGAGGTGCTTGTTTCAAACCGTATAGACTCTTCTTTAGGTGACGTACTAAGTTTTCTTGGCCTGGAGCTCTGAACCCTTCAGGTTGCTCCATATATATCTCTTTTTCAAGGTCGCCATGAAGAAATACCATCTTCACATCCATTTGTTCGACTTCAAGGTCCATGAAAGTCACCATGACTAGAACAGCTCAGATCGAAGTCATCTTCACCACGGGAGAGAATAATTCTTCAAAGTCAACTCCTTAGCTTTCACCATAATCCTGACCTTATATCTTTGCTTCTAGCCGTTCTCTTCATGTTTTATTTTGTACGCCCACTTGTTCTTTAGAGCTCGTCTTCCTTGAGGAAGCTTGGTCAATTCGTAAGTTTGCTTTTCATGTAAGGACTTCTTCTCATCCTGCATTGATTTCTCCCATTCTTCTTTGTCCGAGATGGTCATAGCCTCATCATAACTCTGAGGTTCACCATCTTCAGCAATAACAATGTATTCATCATGTGGGTATCTAGTCGAAGGTCATCTTACTCGAGTAGAGTGTCTGGTCTATACATCAGGCTGAGAATCCAGCTCATCATGCTCATATCATATCTTGGACCTCAGCATCTCGGACCTCAGGACCTCGGTCATCAGTACCTTGGTCACTCTCAACATTTTCTTCAATACCACCAATATGTGAAGTTGTCAGTACTTAGCTCAAACATGTCTCCTTCTGGACAACACAACTTGTCTCCATGTCGTCTCCTTCAAAACCCATCGAACCCGGGCTTTGATACCACTATTGGGAATTCGGTTCCCTTAAGGTAGGCACGAGAGCGTGTCGTTAGTCAAACGTCGATTTTAGAGCTCGGCAAAATCAAAGGTCGGTCTGAGTCACCAGGTTGGCCAGCGCAGCGAAAAAATGAAAAGAAAGAGGAGAGAGACAGAGAGATGAACACAACATATTTTTAACGTGGGAAAACCTTCTCCAATGTGAAGAAGTAAAAATTCACGGGATACTAGTCAAGAATCAAACTTTCACTATGAAAATAATTGGTAGGAGATATCAAACTTCACCATTAATTGTGGTACATTTAAACCTCACCTACAATGGTGGTATTTTCTCAAATTTCCTTAAGAAGGTCTAACATTCAAGCTTCTCCCTAGAGGTGCTCAAAAAATTATCTCAAAATGTCTAACCCTAACCTCTCACTTAACACAAGCTTATATAAGAGAGGAGGGAAGATTCTAGAGTATGAAAGTGAGGATTAGGATTTCTTGAACCCCAAGTTTCTCGAGCCCTACAAAAGCAACATTGGGCCTTATGTAACATTGAAGAGAAAAAGCCCAACACAATCCGTCCTTATTTAGCTATCAAATCAAATGCTATTGAATTCAAGAATTTGAAAATTTTATGAAAATTTTCATTTGAAGCAAATTGTGAAGTCAAAGTCATATATGTTTTCTTATTGAAAGTCAGCACTCGCTTTTGTCCTTTTCTTTCTCTTCTTTAATCTTTGTTATTGCATTCCAAGTGCCTGCAAAAACTTCAAACTTAACGCATAGAAAAGTGGCTAAACAGAAAGTTGGGATTTTTACAAAAGAGTAACCTTCTGGTTCTCAATTATAATTATCAAATAACAAAATTCAACTCTTAGAATAAGGGTTATAAACACCCTTTTATAGACTAATTACAAATTGATTCAAAATTTTAAATCTAAAATTCTAAAAAATAATAAAACTTCCTAAAATAAAATAACAGTAATTAACATCTAAAAATAAATAAAAAATTACAAATAAAAAATTCAAAATACATCCCAAATCTTTAATCTCAAATCATTTAAATATGTTGTTTTCCTTTTCTTCCCAAACAAATCACAATCACATCTGCTGCTTTGTTGGGACTTGGATTCGATTGTAGTTTGTCATATTTCAAATCACTGCCTCTTTCAACAATTGAGTCATACTTATTGGGCCATAACTCTAGTTGAGTACGAGTTTCTTGAATCAATGGTTGAGTCATGTACAATGGGTCAACTATAAGTGCATCATTCTCTCCTGCTAGAAAAAGATTCGTCCTCGAATCTTGTTTTTCTCCACTGATGTCAATTTCTTTAGACAAAAATTCATATGATAAATCTTCCTCTATTAGATCTTCATAATCTGATTCACCATCAGATTTATTATAGACTGGATTATCATCATAAATTGAATCTTCATCATAAGATGGATTATCATCATAAATGGGATAATTATCAACAATCGGATAATCATCATAAATTGGATTATCATCATAGATCAGATAATCAACATAAATTGGATTATGATCATAGACTTCAAAGTCAGGAATCCTGATTTGCATCTCGATATCTTGAAAAGTGGATTGATTTCCAGGTTGTAGTTCCCAATTCTATCCCTGGTTTAGAATCCCCAAGGGATTGACGTCCTCTTCTTTGTCATCAGATGCGTCATCTAATTCCATTCTTTCTTCGGATTGAATGCCCAACTTTGTCCACGCAAGTCGCCGCTCCAAATATTGAATTTCCATGCTCTGCACCTCCACAAGAGTTTGCTTCAAAATTTGAATTTTCATGCATATCTGCACGAGTCGTCGCTCAAAATCTTGAATTCTCTTTCTCTGTGCCCGCACACATAGTCGCTTCAAAACTTGGATTTTCTTGTCCAACGCTTGCTCAAGTTGTTGCTTTAAATCCTGGATCCGTCTTCCTAGCTCTTCATTTTCTATATCTCGCGGGTCAATCTGACGCAGTTGTCTATATTCATCAGGAATGCATCCACGTTCCCTACCCTCGTGACTCCGACATCGTCGACCTCCACGATTCTGGTCAGCCATTTGTTGAAGGCAACCTAGTGCTCTGATACCAAATGATGCCGAAAGCGCATAGAAAAGTGGCTAAACAGAAAGTTGGGATTTTTACAAAAAAGTAACCCTCTGGTTCTTAATTATAATTAGAGTAAACACCATTTTTGGTCCCTAACAAAAAACACGGTCCTCATTTTAGTCCCTTACAAAAATAAATTAGTCAGTTAGTCCCTAACAAATTCAAAGTGGACCCATTTTAGTCCTTTTGAGGGACTAATTATATGGATCTTTTTTGAATTTGTGAGGGACCACGATTTCAACTAAATGAGTTCACTTTGAATTTGTTAGGGACTAAATGACTAATTTAGTTTTGTAAGGGACTAAAGTGGGGACCGTGTTTTTTGTTAGGGATCAAAAATGGTATTTACTCTTATAATTATCAAATAACAAAATTCAACTCCTAGAATAAGGGTCATAAACACCATTTTATAGACTAATTACAAATTGATTCAAAATTATAAATCTAAAATTCTAAAAATAATAAAACTTCCTAAAATAAAATAACAGTAATTAACATCTAATAAAAAATAAAAAATTACAAATAAATAAAAAATACATCTCAAATCTCTAATCTCAAATCATGTCAAATATGTTGCTTTCGTTTTCTTCCTAAACAAATCACAATCACATATGTTGCTTTATTGAGACTTGGATTTGATTGTAGTTTGTCATATTTCAAATCACTGTCTCTTTTAACAATTGAGTCATACTTATTAGGCCATAACTCTAGTTGAGTATGAGTTTCTTAAATCAATGATTATGCTATGTACAATAGATTAACTATAACTGCATCAGTTTTCTTATTGAAAATCAGCACTCGCTTTTGTCCTTTTCTTTCTCTTCTTTAATCTTCGTTATTGCATTCCAAGTGCATGCAGAAACTTCAAACTTAACGCTCCGCCTCTTTTGTGAATGCATTCACTTCTCTGCAATTTTTATCTTTTTTTTTCTTTTGTGGGTAAAACACTTCTCTGCAATGTTTTATTTTTTTATTTTGTAATTTTTGACCAAATGGAAAGCTTTAAAAACCATCCGTTACATCATGCAACTTTCCAAATTAGAAATTATTTTACGAGGTTTATAAAAGTCATGTTGTAGGAAAAGTGATTGTGTTATGTTATAGAAGTTCGTTTTGTGTGCCGTAGTTTTTTTTTTTTTTTTTTTTTAACATACAGGCCCCACAAAATTTTATTTGTGTAGAAAACTTTTTGTGGTGATATTAAATGATGAATGCAAATCCCTTATTTTATCCTATGTAATAAGATTTCTATTTCCTTTTTTTTCGGGTTTTACCTTTTTGTAGAATTGGCATAAGTGCTAACTACGTGTAAGCTGCAATGGAGTATAAAATTGGCATATATTAACATTCTAAGAGTACACAATTCTCAGACACAGAAAAAGAAAAAAGAAAAAAAATAAAAAAAGCACTAGTCATTGCAGGTAACTTTTCCAAGGTTGAAAAAATGGCTTCTCAAAAGGGAGGTGCTGGTGGATCTGGTAATAAGCAAGAAGGTCACAACTCAGCCAAAAAGAACTTCCATCGTCATTCTCCCAATCAGATAGCTAAACTTGAAGCGTAAGATCATCCTCCATTGTTTACAATCTTTTCATTTATTTTTTAATTAATTTCGTGGTTTCGATGTTGCATTGAACTAAAGGATAAGAAAGGTGTTACCTTTTATCAATATCCCAGGGATAAAGCAGATATTGACACTGAGTGACTGAGAAATGATAATTTATATTTTTTACAGAATCATTATAGAAGCTATTTCATAAAACCCATTTTGGTTTTAATAATTTTCGAGTGTTTCTTTTCCCTTCATTGGAATGAGCAATTTTCTTTGTTGGGCTTGATCTTTGCTTTACCAATCTTAAGCCTTAAGCTTTTAAAGAGACCTAAATTCTTCTACCAAAAAAGAAACCTTAAATTCTTTAGAAGTTCTTTCGCTGTCCCCTAAATAAAATTGAACATCCAATACTATTTTCATAATAGGTTTTTTTTTTTTTTTTCATGATTATACAAACATCGCCTAGTTTTCATGGTAGGTAGTGTCTCCTAAATAAAATTGAATTTTTACTCAAAGTAAAATAAACATGTGTTTTGTACCGGCTTTGAATCGAAATAATTCTTGCGGCCGGGTGTCTATGTTAGAGATATAAAACCAAAATTGAACCTTTAGCTAACATCTTAAATTTTTAAAGGACATAATTCTTGAATATTTCATGATTTTGAGGGAGTATTTCTGTTAATGAATTTCTATTAAGTTGATCTTAGATTGTGAATTTTATTTTTTTTCATTTTTAATATTTTTTTGGGTTGAAAGTCTATTTCTACTTAACTATTTGAATTAATGGCGTGTCCTGTTTATTTATTCACGACGGATTTTTATTTTTTGTTCTTTTTAAGTTTGCATTTGACGTGTTGTTGGCAATTGTATATGAGTTCATTTTTTCTACAGTTACTGTGTATAAGTTATATGCAATAAGTCCAATACTACGTCATTTTTGACGGAAATCGTGATTTTTTTGTAATTTTAATTTATTTCACGGTTATTATAGTCTTTATAATTATATTTTTTTAAATTTTCATTCCCAAAACGACGTCGTTTTGAAAGTAAATGCAGAAATATTTTTCTCATTGTATATTGATAGTTTGTAGAGGTTAAATGTTATTTTTCTCATATTTATTTATGTTTTGCTTTTCTAGCGGCTTCATGAATTATTATATATGAATGACCCAAAGCACATCCGAAAATCCCATTAACCATTTATCTATGTTACTCTATTTCCTTAAATACTATGTAAGATCGTCATATCTAGCCTTGCGGCCATGGTTTGTGTCTTTGCTCCATCAATATTTATATGTTTTCTTTTCTTTCCTTTCCTTTCCTTTTTTATTATTTGATATTTAACTCATCGGTGAATATACACTCTCAACTAATTGAGATTTTTATTTCTGAAACAAAGAATGTTCAAGAAATGCCCACTCCCAGACAAAAACAGGCGACGTCAATTAGGCGAGGAACTTGGTCTTCAGCCAAAACACGTCAAATTTTGGTTTCAAAATAGGAGGACACAAGCAAGGGTAATGTTGTCTATTTTCTTTACTATGACTCTTCATTTAAGCACAATTCTAATACATGCATAGCAATGTAATGCTGATCTCATTTCATATATAAAACATGCAATTTCCAGATTCTAAGTGAGCGATATGATAACAATGCTCTTCGGCTTGAGAATGAAAAGTTACAATCAAAGAACTTCAGAATGAGAGAGGCTTTCAAGAATGTACTTTGCTCATCTTGTGGGGGTCCATCCTTGGGGGATGAACAGCACCAATATCGGTTGCAAAAGTTAAGGCAGGAAAATTCGCGATTAAATCAAGAGGTTAGTAGTTTGATTGACCCTCTATCCTATATTTGATTATAGAGAGAAATATTTGTCCTTTTTAATTAAAATTATTATTATTTGTTTAATATTTTTTTTAGATACAAAGTGAAAATTGAATATATAATCTAATACAAACTACCTAAGTCTTTCATCACTCGACCAAACCTAGTGGCTTATTATTTGTTTAATATTTAAATAAAAAAAACTCCAACTAATTTTTCCGAGTATGATTTCAGTTTCAGTCACTAAAAAAACACAATAATTTTTTGGATTATATTCGGGGATCCTCACAGCCGATGGCCATGAGAGTAATCCCTCGTCCCGAGTGGTTAGCGCACAAAGCGGTAAAGAGTTGGCCACGAAATGTTTTCCATTCACAAGAGTTGGGGTTTGAAACACAATAATTTTGATTAAAATGATATATTTTATATTCTTTAAAAGGGAAAACATTAATCTATTGATTATATATATGTATATAATGATTCGTTTTTAATTGATATTCATTTATGAATTAATTTTCAGCGTGAGAGATTATCCAAGCTTTTGGAAAACAACATATGGCTGCCTCTTACCCCTTCATCTTCATATGATCTCTCAGGAGGAGGTGTTCTAAATCAAAATACTGAAATTCCTGTTCATGATCCCCATATTCGTGCTTTTATTGAGTCAGTTGATCAAATTATTCTAGCTCCCAACGAAATGCATGATCAAGTTATTTCACCTCTTACTTCCGCCATTGATCAAGATATTTCAGCACTTGATCAAGAAATACATCTTTCCTTTCTTGATCTAGATTTTGGTGCAGTTAGTGGTGTTTCTAAGTTCTAACGATGATATGTTGCTTCATCCAACGAACACAACTATGGACACAGAGAAGGCATTAATGGGGGAGACTGCAAAAAGTGCTATGGAGGAATTAATATGTTACGCGAGGAAATGAGAAGAGAGTTAGGAAAAGTCATGCAAGGCTGAAGGATTACTTGGTATGAACACATGGCATAGTAGAGAGAGAGAGAGAGAGAGAGGATATTCATCTATAAAAGGGGTACAAATATGTATGAAAGATTTTATCATTCAGTTAAACTTTTCTTCATTAATTTTATCATTCGAATAGAATCAAACAACAAATCTCAAAAGCAAACATTCAATCTAAATTAAATCATAAAATACTGCAATTCATATTTTTCTAAAATAATATTAGCATTTAAATGAGGCATGCTCTTAGCCTCTCCACATAACATCTACTGCTCGTAGCTTACAGCATTCTCCAGAAGTAATTCTTCCAAAATCAATTTCAAAAAATATAATATATACATTTCAGGCAAAACCAATCATATACATATCATAGTTTCATAAATCAATTCATCAACATCTCAATGCTTCTCAGGTAATATTTAATCACAAAAAATATAAATACTTTTCAAAACCATAATATTCTTCCATAGAACTTCTCAATACTATCAAAATCAATTAAAACATTATAATTCAATTCAAACACTTTTTGGAGTTGTGAATTACATGTGGACTTTGAAATATCAAGATAAATATATTTTGTAATTAGTTTTTCTGTTTATTAAGTTTTGTTTCGTGTACATAGCATGATGGCTATGATACATAGATGGTAGCTGTCATAGATACATACATGGGAAAGTTTGTTATTGCTGTGTAAGGATTGGCACAATACGTGCGTTAGTTTTACCTTTCTGTTATGTGAGCATCCATCCCTATATAGCTCTCCTCCTTTTTGTATTTGAGTAAGACAAATGAATGAGAATTATTTTTTCTTGTAAAATGGTATCAAGAGCGCTCTGGTTTTCTTCTTTCTTCCTCTGAGTTTTCTTTACCATGGCTAAAGGTCAGGCCAACAAATCCTCTGCTCTATCTCAGCCTCCCATTGAGGACACGGCAAGTCCTTATTACTTACATAGTGCCGATCATCCCGGCTTAGTTCTTGTTACTCATCTTCTCAATGGGACGAATTATCACACCTGGAGCAGAGCAATGTATATGGCCCTCACTGCCAAAAACAAGGTTCAATTCATCGATGGCATTCTTCCTCCACCAGACCCAGATGACTTGCTTTTTTCTTTTTGGACTCGATGCAACAGTATGGTCACTTCTTGGTTGCTAAATTCAGTGGTCAGAGAGATTGCTGATAGTCTTCTTTACTCACCTTCCGCACCTAGCCTCTGGACTGATCTTAAGGATCGCTTTCAACAGGGGAATGGTCCACGCGTTTATCAACTCAAATCTCAGGTTTCGACATTAGTTCAAGGTTCTCTTGATGTTAATTCATATTATACTCGGCTGAAAATCCTCTGGGATGAATTGAAGGAATTCGAACCGATTCCTGCTTGCACTTGTGGAGGAATGAAATCATGGATTCTTTTTCGTGAACAGGAACGTGCCTTACAATTTCTGATGGGTTTGAATGATTCTTTTTCTTCGACCCGTGCTCAGATCCTTTTGATGGAGCCCTTGCCTTCCCTTGCAAAAGTATTTTCTCTGGTAATCCAAGAGGAACGTCAACGTAACATTCAATGTGGCTTCCCTTCTGCTGAACCACTCATACATGCCATCCCTGCTTCATCTGAAAATGCTACCATGGCTTCTCAGGTTTTGGGTAAACGAAGACCATTTTGCACACATTGCAATCAAAATGGCCATACAATTGAGAAATGCTTTCGCATTCATGGATACCCACCTGGGTGGAAGGGAAAACGATATCCTGTAGCACCCATTTCAGCCCCAAACTCTACTGCCTCTCTGGTGGGTAATGGGCTTTTGCCTTCTGTTGGGCCTCTCAGTCCAACTCCCACTCTCAGCCCACATCAGATATCTCAGCTTCTTGCTCTTCTCCATTCTCCATCATCCGTGTCTCATCCTCCATCTGCCACCACCACTGTGTCAGATTCTATTCATCCAGCCTCAGTCTCATCCGTTGCCCACGTTTCTGGTGAGATTTCCACTCTTTCTCCTTCTTCTTGGATCCTTGACACAGGCGCTACTCATCATGTCTGTTGTGACCTCAAATTTTTTATTTCTTCTTCTCCTATTAAAGATTTTTGTGTCAATCTTCCGAATGGTACTTCCATTCCTGTTTGTCGTATTGGTTCTGTTCGTCTTTCTTCTCATCTCATTCTAACTTCTGTTCTTTTTGTTCCAGATTTTAGATATAATTTGTTGTCAGTCAGTGCTTTAACATCTTCGTTTCCTCTCATTTTGTCCTTCACTGATTCTTCTTGCAATTTGCAGGATCACTCTACGGGACAGAAGATTGGGACTGCTAATCGATTTGGCAATCTCTATATCTTAGAAGCTTCACCTCTTCATTCGTCTACCTTAGCTTCTTCAAGCACTCTTTCTTCACTCTGGCATAGTCGTCTTGGTCACCCATCTGTATCTCGTTTACAGATATTGCAAGATGTTTTAGGAATATCATCTATTTCAGTTTTGTCTCCTTTATGTCATGTTTGTCCCATGTCAAAACAGAGGCGTTTGCCTTTTACTTCCAATAATAATATTGCTGCTTTACCTTTTGATTTGCTTCACTTAGATGTTTGGGGTCCTTTCTCTGTTATTTCTGCTGATGGATATCGTTTTTTCCTAACCATTGTGGATGATTGTAGCAGGCATACTTGGGTTTATTTCCTTCATGCAAAATCAGATGTGTTGCGTATATTTCCTGATTTCTGTAATATGGTTGCTAATCAGTTTCGTAGTGCTATTAAAGCTGTGAGGTCAGACAATGCTCCTGAGTTTAATTTCACCTCCTACTTCAAGGATAAGGGTATTCATCATCAGCATTCATGTGTGGATCGACCCCAACAAAATGCTGTTGTTGAGAGGAAACATCAGCATTTGCTTAATGTGGCCCGTTCATTACAAATTCAATCCAATATTCCACTTGCTTATTGGACTGATTGTTTGCTTACTGCATGTTATTTGATCAACAGGTTGCCTACTCCCTTGCTGAGTAACAAAACTCCTTTTGAAGTTCTAATGGGTAAACCACCATCCTATACTCATCTCAGAACTTTTGGTTGTCTTTGTTTTGCTTCAACATTGCCTCGTGATCGTCACAAGTTTTCTGCCAGAGCTATTCCAGTTGTTTTCATAGGATATCCTCCAGGCTACAAAGCTTACAAAGTGCTTGATATGTCCTCTAATCGCATTTTTATAACCAGAGATATTGTGTTTCATGAAACTGAGTTCCCTTTTAAACATTTACCTCCTCCATCCACTGATATATTTTCTGATCTTGTCTTACCTATTCATGATCCTCTACCTATACAAACATCCACCCGTACTATCAAACCTCTTTCTTACCTCAAAGACTATATATGTTCTACTTCCAATTCCACCACCACCTACCCTTTGGCTGCTGTTTTAAGCACTTCTCGTTTATCACCTACTTACGCTGCCCTTGTTAATTCTGTTACCCTTCATCCTGAGCCTTCTTCCTTTTCTGAAGCTGTTAAGGTTCCTGCTTGGCGTGCGGCAATGCAACTTGAAATTGATGCTTTGGAAGCTAATCATACATGGTCTCTGGTTTCTTTACCTTCTGGCAAACGCCCCATTGGCTGTAAATGGATTTACAAGGTCAAACTTAAGGCTGATGGCTCTTTAGAAAGGTATAAAGCAAGGTTGGTTGCTCAAGGTTTTACTCAACAAGAGGGAATTGATTTTTTTGATACATTTTCTCATGTAGCAAAGATTACTTCGGTTCGTTTACTTCTTGCTTTGACTGCTATTCATGGCTGGTCTCTCACTCACCTAGATGTCAACAATGCTTTTTTGCATGGTGACCTTTCTGAAGAAGTTTACATGCTTCCTCCTCCGGGATATCACCATGAGGGGGAACCTCTATCTTCTAACATGGTGTGCAAACTTCATAAATCACTATATGGCCTTAAGCAAGCATCAAGACAATGGTTCTTGAAATTTTCCAGTTTTCTCATTGCAAATGGATTTCGACAGTCAAAATCTGATTCTTCTTTATTTGTCAAGTCACAAGATCATTCTTTCCTTGCACTCTTAGTATATGTAGATGATATTGTGATTGCAAGCAATAATGATACACAAGTTCAGGATTTAAAACAACTTCTGCACAGTCAATTCAAGCTTAAAGACCTTGGTGATTTAAAATATTTTCTTGGGATTGAGGTTGCTAGATCATCAAAAGGAATTAGCATTTGTCAAAGGGCTTATGCCTTGCAAATCTTGTCTGACACGGGTATGACAGCTTGTAAACCCAAATCCATACCAATGGAGCCTAATTCGAAATTGTCTCAAGAAGAAGGGGATCTTCTTGATGATCCTCTGGTTTATAGAAGATTGATAGGCAGATTGTTGTACTTGACTATAACAAGACCTGACTTATCTTATGTTGTGAATAAGCTCAGCCAGTTTTTAGCACATCCTAGGATTCCTCATCTTCAAGCTGTTCATAGACTGCTTCATTATCTTAAGAGAACTATTGGTCAAGGTCTCTTTTATCCCAGCACTGGTGAACTGAAGCTGAAAGCTTTTTCAGATTCAGATTGGGCCTCTTGCATAGATACCAGAAGATCAGTAACTGGATTTTGTGTCTTCTTAGGAGAATCTCTTATCAGTTGGAAATCAAAGAAGCAGCAAACTGTCTCAAGATCTTCAGCAGAGGCTGAATATAGAGCCCTTGCAAATGTTACTTGTGAGTTAGTTTGGCTGCGAGCACTTTTATCATATTTTAGAATTCTTCATTCAGAACCTGGGATGATATTTTGTGATAACATGGCTGCCTTGCACATTGCTGAAAATGTAGTATTCCATGAGAGGACTAAGCACATAGAAATTGATTGTCACCTAGTCAGAGAGAAGGTTGTAAGTGGAGAAGTAAAGGTTTTACATGTTTCATCTAAATCTCAATTGGCAGATATTCTCACCAAGCCTTTGTTTCCTTCTCATTTTGAGGATCTGCTCATCAAGATGGGAATACTTAACATACATGCTCCATCTTGAGGGGGAGTATCAAGATAAATATATTTTGTAATTAGTTTTTCTGTTTATTAAGTTTTGTTTCGTGTACATAGCATGATGGCTATGATACATAGATGGTAGCTGTCATAGATACATACATGGGAAAGTTTGTTATTGCTGTGTAAGGATTGGCACAATACGTGCGTTAGTTTTACCTTTCTGTTATGTGAGCATCCATCCCTATATAGCTCTCCTCCTTTTTGTATTTGAGTAAGACAAATGAATGAGAATTATTTTTTCTTGTAAAATGAAATGAAAAGGCCCATCATTCCAATGAACCAGAGCCAAATGAGCCTTAGACTTTTCTTTTCTTTTTACCCACACTACTTCAACCTATACTCAAAAAGAAGAAACCAACCACCAGTGAGAAGGAACAAAAGAGGATGAAGCAGGAATAATAAATAACAATGAGAAGGAAAGAATTTGAGGGACACTGAGATCTAAAAAATAAAAAAGCAAAGTGTTCTAAAGAAAATGCAAAAACAATTTGTTCCTATTATCCCCTGTGTCCCTAGTCATTGAATAACCTCATATTCCAAATATTTTCTACTTGACGCAAACCCCATTAACACTAAAAGCCTCTTTGATTGAAGAAAGCATGAAAGGAACGAGTAGATTGGAGGATATTCAAGCATATGGTAGTTATGAGTGAAACACAACCAAGTCATTATAATGAGTGAAGAGTGCAACTAGTAAGGAACAAGGATCACAACCCCTGCATGACTTAAAACTAATTCAATTATATTCCTTGGTGCATTACATATAAGGAATGCTATTTTTGACATTTATCTTTTTGAATTTTCAATTGTGAATACTGATTGTTCCTTTTTATTCTTATTGGTTGAAATAAATTACTAAAGTAGTTGACGTAAATTCTAAGGTTGCTCGAGGACGAACAACATTCCAGTTTTGGGGTATTTGACGAGTCTATATTTTATATCCCCATCTCTGGTGTTCCTCACAGAAAAATGTTCCACTAATATAAACTTGTATCCAGATAAAAAAAAGAAGAAGCAAATATCTTTCACTGGCTCCATAATAACTTCAAGATCACCCAAAATCAATTATATCTCTCCCGCTAAATAAAATATCAAGTATACTCTCTACATTTAACTATAAGCTAACTTTAACGTAATACCTTATCACGATCAAAATTCATAATAAAAAAATCTAGATCTCATATTTATTCATTATAATTTAATTCAATCAACAATTCTATTATGACATTATTATTCATATCATAATTATATTTATTACAAAAATACAATTATATTAATTATGGGCTATAAAGTAACTTTACGGAAATAATTACCATATTATGAACTCTCAGTTGGCAGTGTTTACAATACACAACTAATTAACATTATTTAATTTTTATTTTATTTTATTATTTATTGATTTATTTATTTTTATTTTCATGTAAGTTTCAAAAAATATTGTTGCATATAATAACCCCCTTTGGGTATGCATTTGCAAACAATAAGGTCACCGACAAAAAACTGACAATTCACAAATAATATTTTGAGAAATCATGCCCAAATAATATGAAAAACCTTATAACACGTGTCTCCAAAATCAGATTGCATTTACTAAAATACAATATATGTTACAAATTCCAATCCCCAATATCAACAATTATATACCTTAGCTCACTAATCAAACTTAATTGACAAAGCATATAAAATCTACGCTAAAATTGGGAGAGTAAATACTAACATTATAAACACCATAATTTATAATAATTTTCATTAATTAAAATTTTAAAAAAAATCATAAATATTTTTCATAGAATCAAACATGAATAAGAGCTCATAAAATTAAATATGAGTGAGAGCAAATAATTCCAAATAAATACTTATGTATATAAAAAATTAAAATAAATATCTTAAAATATTAATTTCAAAATGAATTAAACATGTTTTCAAATCTATTTAAAGGAACTAACATAAAAATTCATTATTAAGAAAAAACAGGTATGCATTAGAATAAATTAAATGACAATATACACATTCAATTTAGTCAAGATATTATAATGAGGTCAACATAATAGTACAATCTCCTTTGGGCAAAATGCACTAACCAAGGCCAGAACCTCAGATGAGTTAATCAATGAGCACAACACTAGTTTGAAAATCTATCCCCTTTGAGCAGATAGATTTCTAAATCAATGAGCCCCATTAACTTCATCTACAACCTCAAGAAGAAGTTGCTCAGGATAAGTTAATCATTGAACACAACAGATTGTCATAACAAGGCCAACATAATAGTACATTTTTCTTTGGACAGAATGCACAAACCAAGGTCAGAACATCAGATGAGTTAATCAATGAACACAACATTGGGTTTGAAAATCCATCCCCTTTGGGCAGATAGATCCCTAGACCAATGAGCCTCCAATAACTTCATCTACAACCTCAAAGAAAAGTTGCTAAGTAAGCATACACTAGCTTCAGAGATTTGTCCCTTTTAGGCAGATAGATCACCTAGACCAATGTACCTCAATTAACTTCATCCTAAACAAATTAGAGTTATAACATACAATTACCCCCTTTGGGCGGAAAATTGCTTGAAACCAAAATCATTCCTCAAATTTTACAAAGAAATTTTTACAAACCAATATATATAAGCAATCCCACATTGGTGGCAATTACTAATAGTAATTCATGAAAATTCTTACACAGAGATATGTTTAAATATGATAACATTCTCTTTCCCAAAAGCATGATCGAATCCACAAGGTGCAACAAATTTACTAATCATGAATTCAAAATAATAGCATTCCCAAACAAATTTTGCATTTAAACAATTCAAGCGGAAGCATGCTCCTTAATAATCAAAAATAAAAATAACAATTAGGTTTATCACTTTCCCAAAAAGGATATTTATTGCAATAATTTTTTTTATTTTAATATATCATAAAATCACATTTAATTATATCACCACACAAATAATATTTGATAAAATTAGGCCACTATTGGGCTCACAAGTGCCATATGCACCATAGCTTGTGGATGGGCTTTACTTAAAAGATCCAAATAAGTTTTCTTCTCCACAATCAAATCAATCACCACATAAATAAATTGCATCCATAAATAATGCCTACCTCTAAATGAAGCAATTTCATCAAAGTTATTATGGACTCATGCATTTTTATTCATGTTGAATGCAATGTATGTACCCCACATGGCTACCAAATAACTTTTATTTTAAATTATTCATTTCAAATAGTTTCAAACTAAATATAAAAACACCAACTGTGATGTATTTATTTCTATCCAAATATTTTCATTAACTCACATATACAAAATATATCTAGAAGTCTTTCAATCAATTCCATCAAAGGTGTCAAATCAAATAATAATAATAAATTTTTCTGAATAAAAATGTATAATTAATTGATTTGATGATTGTATCATTGATGTTATATTCTCTGCCATATAATTAACAATCATTCCAAATGCAATAGAAATAATGTCATGATATTTCTATCAAGATAAATCACCCAACAAATATTATAATAAAATTGATTTGGAAAACATATATAGAAAAACCGCACACGATAATGAAACATACCAACAAAACAACAAAATACCCAAAACAAATAAAAAAAAATACCACATCAAGAATGCACCAAACGATATTGTTGTTTTGTAATTCAATACACGACAATAGTGAACTATATCAAATTGGGTTAAACAAAAAGTTATTCAGCTTTATAAACAATTGATGGATTTAGAAAATCACGTTTTACAAAGCATCTTGAAAATTTAATTTTGATTTATTGAAAAAAACTTGATTTAAAAATCATATAATCAAGATCAAGAATAAAGGAAGACAGTAAAACTAATCCCAAAAACCTGATCATGTCTAATAATAAAAGTTGGATCCTAACTTATATAATTTAGGCTCTGATGCAAAATGTAAGGGTTAACCCTCCTTTATGGCATTTTAACACTATAAACGTGATTCTCTTTACAAATGTGTTACGAACAAAAATAAATAAAAATAGGAAAATGGCTTTATTGAGGAAGTCTGACCTCTTGCTTGCACACAGTGCCAAACTAATATTTTCAACTATTATCTTTTATTAATCAAAACTCTAATTAAATAGACAATTACACATGAAAGTCATAATGCATGAAAATAGGAACCACCTAAAACTAGCTCTATCCACTTTGCTAGGCTTGTGGAAACTGCCAAGACTTATTCAAACAAATTCAAATACTAGTCTAGTAACTAATTAGCAACAATAACAAAATAATAAAATAAAATAAAATAAAAACTAAAAAATTCATAACATTCCCTCCCCCTAAAAATCACTCTTGTTCCTAAGAGTAATTCCTTTTATTTTTATTCTATTTTCCCTTATCGGGAGGCTCCTCTTCGAGCTTCATCTCAGCTTCTCCGTTGCTACCCTCCATGACAGCGTGAATTGCGAATAACTTCTTACAACGGTGACCCGGTGCATAAGTCTCATTACAACGAAAGCACAAGCCACTCTGTCTTCGTTCCGATATTTCACCAAAGGATAATCGTTTGACGGGTGGATTTTCGCTCCAGGTTGGGTTATTCATGGGGGAAAGGGTTGGACTTGTGGTATTTGGGGAGATCTGGCTATTTCGTGCCTCGTACAATTTGGCAAGCCCAATAGCATTGGATAAAGAAGTGGGTCGATTTGCTTGCACATCCGCCCGAAGAGTCTCAGAGAGCCCACTTATGAAGCAACTTACCTGCCTTGACACCTCCAATCGTCCAACCTTGGAGAGCAATTTCTCAAATTGGCTTTGGTATTCTTGCACCCTACCATGCTGCTCCAACTTGGTCAATTCCCCAAAGAAATCAACAAATTGATTGGCACCGTAGCGTTGCAGTATTTCTTCCCGAAACTCCAACCAAGTGATATGGAGATGGTCTTGGATGAGTAATTATTACCACAATTGAGCATCTCCTGTGAAATGGAAAGATGCTAGTGAAACTATTTCTTCTTCTGGGGTGTGACGATATTGGAAATATTGTTCAGCTCAGCATAGCCAAGTAGTTGGGTCTTCATTGTCATTGAATCGCAGAAAATCCAACTTGACCACCTTGTGAGCGTATGTTGCGTGCGATTCTGAAGCATTATGGGAGCTGCTTCCATAATTATTCCCTTTCTGACGTGTTGGTGTGGTGACCATAACATCCAACCTATTGGAAAGTTGAGCGAACATCTCCTTAAATTGTTCTGACAAGGACTGGATTGCATTTTCCAATCTCTCCACACGTTCATCCATGTCTGTGCTCTGATACCAATTGTTACGAACAAAAATAAATAAAAATAGGGAAATGACTTTATTGAGGAAGCCTGACCTCAAATGACTTTACTGAGAAAGTCTGGCCTCTTGCTTGCACACAGTGCCAAACTAATATTTTAAACTGTTATCTTTTATTAATCAAAACTCTAATTAAATAGACAATTACACTTGAAAGCCATAATGCATGAAAATAGGAACCACCTAAAACTACCTCTATCCACTTTACTAGGCTTGTGGAAACTTCCAAGACTTATTCAAAAAAAATTCAAATACTAGTCTAGTAACTAATTAGCAACAATAACAAAATAATAAAATAAAATAAAAACTAAAAAATTCATAACAAAATGCTACCCCACACACGTTAATTAAATGTGTGACAACAAATGATTTTTAATGCTTAATATGAATAGTAGAATAAATGTTAATTCTTGCTTCAAGTGAATTTGATTAAAAGCATATTAATTGTTGATGTGGTGAATAAGGTGATCATCAACCTATTCAAACCGATTCAAATTCCAGTGATCAAACCGAAAAACAGATAATCGAATTAAACGAAAATTGAAAAATTGAAAAACGAAAAAAAAATCACAAAATTTAATTGGATTGGATTGATTTTGGTTTGGTTGGTGAAAACCAATCCAATAATTCCCAAACCTTACCCTCTACTTACTTGAGTCTTTCCCTAATCATATAGCCCCAAAATCATCTAACAAAATTCTAAACTTGAGACCCATCATAATGAAGAAAGTGGTTTGTGCTTGATCTATACTATGTTTTTCTTTTGGGTAAGATACATCATATATTTTTATTGCATGGGTTATTGTTGTAGAGCAGCTTCTCTATAGGATGAAAATTTGGGTTACTCTGTATCTCAATCAACCACATTGTAAATTTTTTGTTGGAGATAAAAGATGGTAATTTAACTTTTTGTTACACTATATTGAAAATTAGATTATGCTTCTAGATTGCACAATAACCATCATACAAATTTTACAAAGCCGATGCAGGCAAAAGATATGTTATTTGCACAATAATCATCATACAAATCTTAGGCTTTTCAAATAATCGAAAACCAATCTAATCCAATCCAAATCGAATAAAATTAGATTGAATCGAATTTGAAAAAAATATTCCAAACTAAATAGATGACTACACGATCAAATCAAATGAATTGGATCGAATGATTTTTATTTCTAAAACACATTCAATATAGACCGCGAAAACCCCTAGTGGTGAACGCAGCCATCAGTCCCTAGAGAGAACAATAAGTTGATTGTACAAGAAAGTTGTATAGGTCCCTTGGGATCTTTGATGGTATATGCTCCAATAGATGCAGCAACACTTAATTTCGCAATGAATGGAGGAGACTCTTCATTATTGCCTATTCTTCCTTCGGGGTTTACCATTTCAGAAGATGGAAGATCAAAAGTTGTTGCAGGAGAATCACAAGGTAACTCTGGCTTACCAAGAACTTGCGATCGGGGAGGAATCTGCGGTAGCAAGTTATGAACATTAAAGATGGGAAATAAGGAAGAAAAAAACATATAGTGTAACAGAAGATGAACTATCGGATTAATCTAGAATAAGAAGATAGTTGAACTTACAAGCGTGTTGATGCCACAGAATCCATATTTAATTGCCTTATTGCGGATGGGCTGCAAAGCCGTATTTGGAATGCTATAGGATTTGGTTTCTTCCATATACAGATTATAAAATCTAAAGAAACAATTGACACCATTGAAGTTTTTTTCTCACCTCATTGGCACAGTTCTGATGAGGAATGAGAAAGGGTGCTTTAACATGAACCATTGAAATGAATTTAAATAGCACACGAAGGGTCAATAATAAATTGGGACTTTGAATTTAAAAAAGTAAATTTATTAGTAATTGAAAGAATATTTGACCCACATAAAAGTGAATTGATAATATATTTTATTATTTATTTTAAAGCATTTAAACTCATTTTTAAGGTCAAGTGCGTTATTAATGTATTTAG